>NW_024039728.1:0-204877 GCF_016077235.1 Cyprinodon tularosa | reverse complement strand
AGCACTCTGACCACAGTACGTTCGAACTTTGAGGCAGATGGCTACAGCAGCAGAAGACCACACCGGTGCCACTCCTTTCAGCTAAGAACAGGAAACTGAGGCTACAATTTGCACAAGCTCATGGAAATTGGACAATAGAAGATTGGAAAAACGTTGCCTGGTCTGATGAGTCTCGATTTCTGCTGCGACGTTCGGATGGTAGGGTCAGAAATTGGCGTCTACAACATGAAAGCATGGATCCATCCTGCCTTGTATCAACGGTTCAGGCTGGTGGTGGTGGTGTCATGGTGTGGGGAATATTTTCTTGGCACTCTTTGGGCCCCTTGGTACCAATTGAGCATTGTTGCAACGCCACAGCCTACCTGAGTATTGTTGCTGACCATGTCCATCCCTTTATGACCACAATGTATCCAACTTCTGATGGCTACTTTCAGCAGGATAATGCGCCATGTCATAAAGCTGGAATCATCTCAGACTGGTTTCTTGAACATGACAATGAGTTCACTGTACTCAAATGGCCTCCACAGTCACCAGATCTCAATCCAATAGAGCATCTTTGGGATGTGGTGGAGTGGGAGATTCGCATCATGGATGTGCAGCCGACAAATCTGCGGCAACTGTGTGATGCCATCATGTCAATATGGACCAAACTCCCTGAGGAATGCTTCCAGCACCTTGTTGAATCTATGCCACCAAGAATTGAGGCAGTTCTGAAGGCAAAAGGGGGTCCAACCCGTTACTAGCATGGGGTACCTAATAAAGTGGCCGGTGAGTGTAGTTGGGTCTGTTCAGCTACTTTATCATTACCTTTTCTAACAAAGAAATTATTTGTAGATCAGTGCTTCAATAGTCCTTTTGTTTTTCAGCTTATCTCTCGTTAAACCCCTATTCAGCTTCGACAGATGTCCGCTCACACTGAGCCTCGTCCTGCTGGAGGTATCTTCCTGCTAAAAGGGAGTTTTTTCTCTCCACTGTTGTTGCATGCATTCTTCTCAGTGACAGACGGATCATTGTAAAGTCATCAACAACATAAAGGCTAATGTCTACAGTCATCACACGCTCACCCAGGAGGAGCAAATCCTGCAAAGCTGTTTTTCCTTAGATAGATCAATTTTAACCAATCTGTCTGTATGATCTGATCTGTCTCTTTAAATGCCTTTGTATGGACATTAAACAGGATGTCTTTTAACAAATGCTAGCTAACAGTTTTCCTGCCAAAAAATCCTCAAAGCTCCTTATCTCTGCAGCTCATGCAGAGATACAGTCGACTTCTTTGATACATCTTTAAATAATGATGCTGCGTCAAATTAAGTGGATGTTGCTTTTTTTTTCCTTCCATCTCTTTCTGATTTCCTTCCATTTTGTAGAACAGAAGATAAGAGGGATAGGGACCTGTTTAGGATGCAGAATGACCATCAAGGGTAAACCGCTTAGCAGGAATCTGGTACTAAAATATTTGTAGGATAATCAACTCTGCAAACGGAAAAGAAAAAACAACCTGAGCACTAATTGGGTGTTTAAACGAGGCAGGGGAGCTTTCAGCAGGTGAGATCCTCTCTTTACTGCCCTCCTCTCTGAGTATCCTTCCCACTGGGAGGGGAGGCGGGGGTCTCACCCTGTGCTTTATCCCTCAGCCAATCATCATCTCTTATAAATGAAACCCTACTGGAGGTACCATGCCAGTGAACGCTAATTATGCTCAGCAGGGGAAGTTGGCTGCAATTAGGCCACATGCTAAAACCTTTGCTTGTCCAACCTTCTACCTCACAGAAGGCTTTTTCAGGCTTTCGTCCTGAGCAGAAACAGCCGGCTCTTTAATTTGTGTTTGTGAGCAGGTGGGGGGACGAGGTGGGGTCTTGTTGCGCTGGGGGTTGGTTAGTTCAGGGGGTCCGGCCTCTGGTATTTAACAGTCTTTTGATTAGAATAAATCAGAGCACTTTCATCTCAGTAAAGGCTGCAGAGATCTAAAGGGCAGCAGCATTTCAGCTTTTCCAGCTCTGCTAGGGAGGGAAATCATTTGAACCTTGCACTGCATGGGTCCCTGTTGGCTAAGTGGAAGTCGAGGCTGTGGTAAACACCAAATTAACTCCCGATCACCTTCTTTTTGCAAATATGAACATATTAGTTATACAGTAATAAGGGAGTTTCGTTTTATTAATGTAACTTTGTTTACAAAAAATGCATCTGTTTGCATAGGTTGTGTGAAGATAAAACATGCCTTTGGATAGAGTGGTTTTAATGGGGTTAATAAATTACCATAATATTGTAAAACAGACCAATGACTTTACATTTATAAGCACGATCCAGCTTGCAGTTTCACATATTATTTTTTGTTAGTTTTACATGAACATTTTTACAATCACATGTAATCTTTACAATCATTTGTGTGTCATTAATCAATATGTATGACTTAATACAGAAAGGACTATAAATAAGAAAGAAAAAATCTGATTGTCAGCGTTGAAATGAGAATTATTTTGGAATGAAATGGGTACCTTAAACTTGAATTCTCCACTCCAACGGTTTCAAAAGTGACATCATAACTTTTAATAATGGCTTCAAGCTGACAAACAACATGAAGTTTGAAATAAAATGTAAAAAGTCCAGTTAACTTTAAAAAAAATCATCATTCATCCATCTAAGCATCTACTTAGAGAATAGATGTAAGATTTTCTGAGGTTACCATGACAACAGCTGAATACTATTACATTTCTTATTATCGATCGCGTGTAAAAAGGTCACAATGCTGTTTTTTTCCCACGTTTTCTTAATATAAGACATTCATAGTTGACAATGATCTGTAAACATTCTATTCTTTTTAATTTATAAATAGCTCAAATCGTTTCCATTCCTATCAAGCATTATAAAATGAAATAAAAAATAAGAAATATTCACAGCTCTGGCGGTTTCATGTGGATAAAGCAGACTTCTACTGAGGCATAAATCCTTCAGATTAAATCTTTAGTGGAGACACACAATCAAGTATTTGTCCTAATCCACTGTACTGCAGATTTGGAATAAAAACAGTAGAAGGCAGTTCCAGTTCTGGATGGAAGAGGCGATCCCAGTGTCTTCCTGAGTTTTCAGTCTAAAGTCTAGAAAGATGAGGGGGAAAATAAGAAGCTGTTAGGAGTTTTAATGATATAAACATCAATAAATATCCCTGACTTCCAAAAGCGTTCCATCTTCTTCCTCTTAATTATGTTACTTTACTATTGCAAAGCTCATATACATGTACAAATTGATATAGCGCCACCTTTGGAGAGCATTATTGGCAGAACAGATTTTAATCACATTTAAATGTTGACTTCTCTGTTTCCATCAGTTATTTTTGGAGGTTTCATATCATTTTAACTCACTGTAATATATTTTTTTTTTGTAACCAGTAATAAAATTGATAGAACATATCTTTGATTTAGTTTGAGATTATGATCTAACAAAACTCCCAATACGTAAACCTTGTTCGAACTTCGTGTCGCTAAAGTGTTTTTTGGGTAATTAGACAATCCCTTATATCTGTAATGGCGTTCTACTCCACCACAACGTTTCTTACAGAATTAGAAATAATAAGAGGAGTCTAAAAATAATCAACTTTCAATTTCCAATCAAACTCTTTTCATAAACTTTGTCTTCTATCAGTTATTTAACACCAATTTTCTTCTAATTTCAATGCATTCTGGGTGATATAAAGTAGGAGCTTCTAAATCAGAAACATGTCTTTTAGTGGATATTTTCTTTTCTACAAGAAAATTGAAATTTTGTTCTATATTAGTTGGATCATAATTCACTCTTTGTGATTCATAGTTTAATGTCTAATTTGGATACATATATACATATCCATTGTAGGAAGGTCAAATTACTATGGAAGTGTATTGCATTGACCAAAGGAAAAAAAATTTGACAGATTATCTCATAATTACAAGATCAGTATCTCGTAATTATGAGATAATATTTCATATTTAGGCGATCAGGAAGGACAGTGATTGCTGAGCTACGCTACATGAAACGTGAACAATGAGTCGGTTGTTGGATTTAATATGCTTTATTTTCTTTTAGATGTGCAACACTGAGAAATACTGAATTTCCTCGATATGGATGGAATTAGTTTTAGTTTGTCAGCATTGTGCAGACACATTAAGTGTTTAGGATTGTTTAGGCGAAAAAGCTCCCTCTACTCTGACTTGCAGGAAATGGCACTGTTCCTGCAGGAGGATTTAAATTAAATTACTGCATCTGAAATGCATTCCAGCTGGCTTGGTGGTTTCCCAAAGAACTGTTCAGTACCTGCTCAAAAATCCTCAAGGAGTACAGCTGAGGCTTCATGATCTTTTAAAACAATGTCTGTATAGAAACCCTGGTCCCAGTTTAATGTGGCATATCGATTCATATGACAAACTAAAACTATATGGAATCTGTGTTAACGGTAGCCTGACGTAGTCCGACTCAATTCTAGTCAGAATATGAGTCTGATACTGCTCCATAGAGCTGTGATTATGGGGCGTGTTTCGAACGAACCAGGAAAAAAAATGCCTCTGGACTCAATTGGATAGACCTACAACCAATAAGAGCAACGGAGTGCGTGACGTATGTTAAGCGAGGCATAGTTGTTGTCAACAAAAATCAAAGCGTGCAGTTGCACGCCTAGAATAAGAAGATGAGACTTGATCGCGTTTCTCTGTTCCTCTTTTAAAATTAATTTGCTGTCGATATCTTCTAGAACAGACCTAATAGCAGAATCTACTCACCTAAACTCTCCACTCTCCATGTATCAGGAAAGACTTCGGAACAGAGAACTGTTCAGTGGAACAGATGCAGATATTTTTAAGAAGTAATGATGAAGACCGGTTTTCTGAGAGATGCTACTTTACTGGCTTAAATAATCATGACCAAATATATAGATAAGATCTCGTTATTATTAGATGTTGTTTAAATATTAATAAATATGTAAAAATGGATGAAAGCATCACTGTCCCCGTTTCCTATTTTAATTCTGATTATATGTATTTATTTTTCTCTAGGAGCTGGAAATGTCCCTAGATTTGATTTCAGAAATCTGGCCTCCTTAACCCAGAGAGAAGCGACACATGCAGAGCGAGAACATGAATACAGCCAGGGATTGAACCAAAGACCTTTTCCCTCCAAAGCAACAATGACATAAACTGCTCTACTATGCCCCCCCCCCCCCCCCCCCCCTAGCGAAGCATCTTCAGGCTAACAGCTGTTCTCTTCAAAAGTAGAATTCTGACTTCATATCAAATATTCATCTATCAACTGCCATCAACTGAAGGTTTTATTTACATGATGCTGGACAGAAAACAAAATGCTCAACAGAAGCTGCAAACTAACTATAAATACAAATGTTTAAAATAAAAGGGAGTTTATTCATATGGAGGACCAGCTCTACCATATTTAAACATAAATAAATAAATGCTCAATAATAAATAAGCATATAATTAATTGCCCCCATAAAATGCTGACTAACCAATGGGCAGAAGTTGACCCTCTAAGACACAGACCCTCCTCATTTGCATAATGAGGCAGAAATGCAGACAGAAATATAAAAACTATTAGAAATAAATAGGGTAAAAAAAATACAAAGGCAGAATGAAACAGACAAAAATATTATAACATGAACATAATACTTAAAACAATAATAAATAATAAATAAAGTTAAAGATTATACTAGACAATAAATAAATAAGGTTATTATTACAAAGGTGAATGAATAAAGAAATAAAGAAGCTACCGGTACTTAAAAGTTTTTTTTTACATTTGGCCCTTGATTTTACGTTATTCCATCATGTTCTACTCACCCATATAAGTTTTGTGTCATTTGGAGCCGTTCTGAAGATATTCTGTTAGGTTATATCCAAGTAACGTCTTCCTATGGGCAACGACTTGAAGGCACAAACTAAACTGTTTATAATTTATTCTTTATGGTACGCCAGATTTTTTATATTTATGTCTTTTAAAAAGAAAGCGGCGCATATATGACATCATCCGGAATATCTTCAGAACAGCTCCAAAGGACACAAAACTCATATGGGTGAGTAGAACATGATGTAATAACATAAAATCAAGGGCCAAATGTAAAAAAAAAAATGGTGTTCCCCTTTAAAAGAGATATATACATATATGTCTCACTATATAATTTCATTTCCACCCACATTTATTTGTTTGTTGTATTTTGGGGGGGTATTAATTGTATGCTTATTTATTCACTGAGCATTTATTTATTTCTCTATTTATTTTTAAATATGGTAGATCTGGTCCTCCATAGATTCAAGCCTCATTTTCCTAAATAAAATCAGTGAATCTAATGTTAGCTTAGCTTATATGAAGTTTTACATGTAGCATTAATGATTTTATATCACATTGCTACTACTGTAAGAACACTTTCATGAAGAGTTCTCAAGAGGTGGGATTTCCTAAAAGGTAGCCAATCAGAGGCTTTCCTTTCTTAACTATGTTTAAACTGGTAAATTTAATAAATTCATTGTTAAATTTTATTTTCTTAACAGATTTTGGTCATATTTAATATATCGTATTGGGATGTTATATAAAGTGGTGCATAATTGTGATGGGAAATACTTATGGGAAACATTAATCGAAGAATGTGGACTAATAGTTATAGATGGAAGAAATTGTCACTCTAAAGACATTGTAAAACACGGAGGTGGAAGCATCATGCTGGGGACAGGAGGAGGCTTGGAGGATGGAGGGGAAGGTTTTCATAATGCAGCTGCACACATACATGTTTTCTCTACAAAATAACACTATGCTGAGGTTTGCAGCTGGGATCATTGAGTGAAAGTTTAAATGCTAGTTTTTCTGCAAGACACCATTAAACCTTTACCTGTTTGGCATTTTCTGACCAGCAGATGGAGCCAAAGCATCATGTCCTCGCTGCATCTTTTTAATTGGAGGCGGAGGTCTCTTTATATTACAGTTACGTTGATCCTAATTTCAAATTAAACAGAACAAATTAAATTGGCTATTGTATTAGAAAAAGAAACTTTTCTATATCGGTGGAAAAAGCCTGTTTGAAGAGCCTCACCGGGAAATGACTGCTGACAGGACAGGGTGGTGGAGGTCTCTTAGGGGGGTCTGGTCGCAGCTGCCTTTTAGGGTCCTGTGGAGGTAAAGATGGAGGGATTGGAAAGGTTGGTGAAACCTGACGTGGTTTCTGTCCCTGAGGAGAAGAAGCAGCGGGTGGGAAGGGGGCCTGGTTCTTCTTTCTGATTTCTTTCTGCTCAGCTGCCTGACAGGGGACGGGAGGAGGCGTCATCGCAGGACGCTTGATTGTTTGTCTGGGCCGAGCTGAGGGTAACGGGCTCAGGTGAGATGGGGACTGTGGGTTTAAAAAACTTTAAATGAAATTATTCTGCTAAGAAACAATCAGCCATTTCCCTTTCATAAAGTATGCTTGATCTTTATTACCGAATCCTCCTTATCCACCCGGAAAGTTGCGTTTGGATGACCATTGGAAGGAGCCTCAGGCTCCATGCGTTTCCCTTCAGCTGCATCCAAACATCTGAGGATCAGAATCACAGTGGATATAAACACCGATAAAACTGGAGAAGAACTTTACATCTGCAGCTGTTGCTGTACTTTTTTATTTAACAATGTAAAATTACTCACTTTGGCACTGGTGGAGGCAGGACAAATCTATGATTGTAGCAGAACCAAAGCCCGAAAATAGCCAAAACCACAAAAAGAACCAGAAGGAGGAGAACTGGAATTGGAAAACCTACAAATAATAGAGAACCCAAAAAAATGAACGTAGATTAACTTCCTCGTCTACTAGAACCGAAGCTAGAACCACAGCATGCGTTTAACCTGGACTCTTTGGAGGTCCACTGTCCACACTTCCTCCTGGCCCGCTGTGGTTGCACCAAGGAGGAGCCCAGCCGGGGTCGCAGTGGCAGTTCTGGTTGTTGTTACACAGCTGGAAAGATGAGAACAGAGCAGAGAGCGTCATGGCGAATTAGCGCCTTGAAATGAGCCACTTTAAAACACTTTCCCACAGGAAAGAGAAACACGGCTGCGCTGATGACATACAGGATGAGGGTTTCCTTGGAAGCACAGAACAAGACTTACAGCTGTTTTAGACAAAAAAACAATAACAACATATACTTCTTTCACTTCCCTTTTTAAGCCTTACTTGACTTAGAACACAGGAATTAAATACCTTAAAGCAAATTAAGGTAAAATCAATTTAATCTTAATATATTTCAATTAGAAAATGATATTGATTTGTTTTATTTCCCCTTCCCTCTTTCTCAGAGTAAAGTATTTAAAGATTTTGGAGAACGGCCTGTTTTTCAGTGTAGTCCTGTTTCTCTGACTGTGACTAACTGGATGTGCTCTCTTCATCCTCTGACATGGGAGCTAGATTCATCTACCTGGCTGTGTGTTTCCTGGACGGGGCCTCTTTTTTTTCTCTTTATTTAGTCTTTTTTATAATACAAAAACAAAAGAAAAAACAAGAAGAAAAAACAAAAAACAAGCTGGGGGGAGCATACATTACCATATTTTCCAAAGTTTCTTTTTTTTTTTAATGGGTGGGTTTTGGCCTTGAACATAGACCACTTCTGCCATTTTTTCTCAGTCTCCTTCTTTAAGGCTCAGACGAAAAGTCAAATTTTCCATGGCGTATAGTTCGTCTACAATATTCAGCCATTGTCCACACCCAGGTGGGTCAATTTTCAACCAATTCCTTGTCAATGCCTTTTTGGCAGAAATCAGTAATATTTTGCAGAGGTAAATGTCTTTTTTTCCGATGACTTCATACGACATAAGTCCTAGGTATACAAAGCTCGGATCTCGGGGTATAGATAGGCATAAAATTTCCTCTACTGTCTGAATGACACTGTTCCAGAATAACTGCAGTTTAATGCATGACCAAAAGACATGGGAGTGATTGGGATCTACATGTCCACACCCTCTCCAACACTTCTGTTGTTGACTAAGTTGTTTTGATTTTATATATGGGGTGATAAAAAAACGAATTAGATTTTTCCATCCAAATTCTCGCCATCTTCTTGAGCTGGTTGAAGATTGTTGTGTTTTACACATGGAGGACCACTCACTCCCAGTTAATGTAATGTTGAATTCTCGTTCCCACTTTTTTTTAAACATAGAATGAATTTCTGCCATCGTATTTTTGGAGACTATTGTACAATTTTGATACAATTTTTGAGGGAGTTCCACCATATGCACGTGTCAAGAGTATAATCACCTCACTAATTCCTTCTGATAGGTCCCTGACGGGGCCTCCTTTTAAGGTTGCTTGTTGTATCTATGCTTCTTTTTCTATGTCTGCTTCTGTCTCCTTGAACCCCAGTCGGCCTTGGCAGATGGCGGCTCACACTGAGCCTGGTTCTGCTGGAGGTTTCTTCCTGTTAAAAGGAGGTTTTTCCTCTCCACTGTCGCTACAAGCATGCTTAGTGTGAGGGATTGTATTTGAGTCAATGAGTCAATGCAATCAGCTGGTTTTCCTTAGATAGAAACTTTGAATCAATTTGACTGGATGATCTGGTGAACTGGAAAGTGCCTTGAGATGACGTGTGTTTTGATTTGGCGCTATAGAAGTAAACTGAATAGAATTGAAAATAGTTCTTGTGCTGCTGTTCCCAAGGAAGCTATTTTTTCTAACAAATAATTCCCTCATTCCTGCTGCGACACACGGGGACCTACCCCATGTCCGTGGCAGTTGGCGTTGCACTCATCCGCTCTCAGAAACGCTGCATTTCGGCACTCTCCATTAAAGCAGATCTGTAAAATAAAGAGAAGTGTAATGAATATATAAAATACAGTTATAATGCAAATGAGTTCTATAAAAAAGCTAATTTTCACACGTCTCACAGAGTCATCGCCACACTTGGTTCCCGTCATGACCAGGCCCGGGTCCAGGGTGTCCCCCTGCGGCTCCTGCTCCTCATGGCTGGGCTTATAGACGTGTGTCCCAAGGCACAGAGTTCTCTTGCGGTCCACCCTGACTGTGGTTTCTATGCGAACTGCATTGTTCTCAATGGGCTTGGAGGCTGAAGCAGAGCACTGGATTTTACCACATTTAGCGTCCCTGCAGAGCGATGATGTAGACACGCTTTAGAAAAGAGGGAGAAAAAGGGAGGATTTCCTGAAGTTTTGATCTTCACCTCTCACTGCATTTCCTGTATTTTCCTTCTTGATCTTTGCCGCAGTTGCCGTACATATCCCCTGCTTTATTCACCTCTATAAAACACACGTTGTGTGCTGACCGAGCGTCTGTGGAGTGAAGAGAGAGAAAAATCCACAATAAAACAAACAAATAACGCCTGATGAAACTAGAATGGTGTCTCTTCTGGTTATGATACAGGTTTTTTTTTTATCAGAGCCTCTAGGACAGGGGTCACCAATAAAAAATCAGCAGGGTCCTAATGAAGAAACGGATACATTTTTAATTATAATCTGTACATTGAATTTTGAAATAAAAAAATCTCAAAGAAATTGAACACGTTTCCATTTTAAAATCTAAACTGTTTTTCGAAGTAGAGAACGTTCAGTTCACATATTTTATAAAACACCTGAACTAACCGATTGTTATTTTTCTTTCTTTTTTCGGGCTTAAAGAGAGCAGTGGGCTTTATGCTGCCCTGCAAGGCTTTAAACCTGGGTTTGAATGGAGACTAAGCCATTCTCAAGCCATCCCAGGCTCATTTGTGAGCTTATATTGTCAGGACTCGTGTTTTGTGTCTGTGTTTCTGTGTTTGTCTCCCTTTCTCCACCAGGAGGCGCCCTGTTCTGGTCCGGCTCCTCACACACCTGCGGACGGTTTCTTCTTAAGCTGCTGACTGCCACTACTTCGATGCCAGAGTGTTTGCCAGTTTAGGGTACTCTAGTCAAGCTGAGTTTTTGTCAACCTGAGTTTAACTTTGCTTTGTCTTTGCCTCTTGGCAGGAAGTCATCCTGCTAACTGGATCTCTCGGACCTTCCCACCCTGGAAGGATCAACTGAGCTTCAAACTGAGCTGGGGTTCAAACAGGAGGTTTGGATCCACTTTCCCCAAGAGATCATTTGAGCTTCTCACGGAGAAAGGGATTATTCTCCACTACGACCCGTTCAAGTACCGCAGGAAATCTGAGTGGCAGTCAGTTTCTCGATTCACCAACTAACAACCGCATTCTGGGTAACCCTGTTCCGCCCTCCATCGAATCAATCAAACACTGGAACCACAGCACACAGACAGGAGTCAAGGATTCAACAACTTCTCTGGACACGTGAGTCGGCAACCAAAACCTCTTCTCCAAGTTTTTGGGTCAGAACTTTGTAACATCATGACATACATATTCATAAAAACTAAGACCCTTTGTTTAAATGATTGGATGCAAACTATTAGTACTTCAACATACCAGGAAGCAGATTTCTCATCTCAATCAAAATATTTGTTTTATACTAAGAGGCTTAAAAGATTAATCAAATCCAGTCAAAACGTCCAAGAGTGCCTCTCACAACTTCAAAAGAAACTTCTCATCTCAGGCCTGGATGAAGAGATGCTGAGTTTGGAAGCCGATAACAAACATAGTTCATACAAACCATGGATGATCCTAATTATCCCTGTTACAAAAATCCACAAAAAAACATAAATATTTGGGCAGAAGCTGAAAATATGCTGGCTGGATGATGGTAGGGATTTTTTTATATGTCATATTAAATCATTTTCGCATGTTTTGCTCCTGAATTTAATAACAATATAGCGCATACTCTCCTTAAGCTCCGAGGAAGTCGGAGAGGAGCAAGACAGGAGGAACAGCGGATTAGACACAGTCGCAGGACAACATTCGGTAATTTCTAAATGTTTTAAATAAGGTAGGGTCCGGATTAGCCAACTGGTCCGGATCCAGACCGCAGTCTGCTAATCCGTGACCTCTGCTCTAGGAGGACTCTGCTACTGTACCACATCAGGTAGCAGAAACCACCAAACTTTAACTAAACAGCTTTTATTTAAGATAGTAAAAGAAGTGTGAAATGGAAATTAATTAATAAATAATTTCTATATATAGATATAGTGCTTCTTTTTTATATATATTTTTATCAAGCATAAGGGCACATTAAATATCAGAACATCAATCAATACTGCTTGTGCAGGACAACCCTCAAAACAAAGCTATCCTAGAAAGACATGAATTAGCATTAGCACAGAATAAGTACTGTGATGCTGATAATAGGGTCTACAGCCCACCTCATATAACATGTATTATCTCAATTTTAATTTTATATATAATTTTATTTATATATATATATATATATATATATATATATATATATATATATATATATATATATATATATATGTTATCTTGACAATAACCATGACAACCTGTGCACCAAACAGCAGTGGGCGCTGCTGTCGCACTTAAATGTTTAAATGAATCTATATTTAATGTCCAAACACCAAAGTGTTTTATCGTTTTAACCTGCACAGTGATCCATCGATGAAAACAAAACAAAAACTAAGCTGTTTTTAAAGCCCCTTTGATCAATATCAGGGCATTCTTATTAAAATGAAATGTTTTTTCAGCAGGATAATGATCTAAACAGATGAGCAGATCAACTAGAAAATGAAGATATTTTTCTGTATCAACTACAGAGGTGATTAAAAGAAGAAAGATGCAGCAGACTAACTGTTGTCCTATATCCATTATAAAGTTGTTTAGATCCTAACTAGCAGGGGAGAATGAGAAGCAAATGATGCCACAAATGGCAAAATCTGCTGTAGACACATGAATGATGAAAACTCCAGAACACACACACACACACACACACACACACACACACACACACACACACACACACACACACACACACACACACACACACACACACACACACACACACACACACACACACAACAACAACAAACAAACAGGCAGTTCAAAAAAATCTGCAAACTCATTCCCCTAAACAAAAATGCATCAAACCACAAGGGGGAGTCAACCAACCATTTATGTGGCACCAGATCCTTAGCGAACAAATGTAACTGATGCCAGTTGGATGGAAGACAGAAAATCTAACACTTTCCTTCATGTCAGTTTGACTTTGGTGAATATGATGCAGTTTATGTTCCCTCTAATTTTTCACGTGTGTCTGGGCATAAAAACTAGCCTCCTGAGTACACCGAGGACCCTGGTGAGCAACACCAGATGTGCACGTTGAGGTCATCGTATGTATATATATATATATATATATATATATATATATATATATATATATATATATATATATTAGGGCTGGGCGATATAGAAAAAAAGCTTATCGATAAAAAAAAAAATGCATATTGATCGATATCGATAATTATTGAAAAGATTTGACACCATATTTTATGTGCAGCTCTGCCTGGACATTTTATAATATTGCTAAATGATTTAATTTTAATAAAAAACACAAACACAGACTTCGAATTAAATCTTTATTTAACCAACTATTTTAACCATAACAGAATTGTTTAAAAAAAAATAACTTAAGAGACCTGAGTTATGTTATTAAATACTGACAAAGAATAAACTAAAGTGACCAGAAAAGTGACCAAAATAAATACAACAAATAAATAAATGCCCCCCCACCGCCGCCCCCGTTTCCTGCTTTAACCTGAGTTATTACTTTGAAGTTGCTGGCCCCTCAGCATTTTTATCTCAATTGTTAGAACTACGTGGGAAACTGCCCAGAACTGAAAATATATATATATTTTCCGAAGATTCCTCGGAGGAGAGCCGCGTCGGGGCCTACACAGCTCGTACTCCTGCGGCTGTGAGCGGCTGAGATGATAAAAAAAAGTTGCTTTCGTTATCAGACTGGTTTTCACTGGTTCCCGACACATTTTCCAGATCACTGTGGTTTGTTTTTGATCCGACTTGCCATGACCGAAATACTGCCAGACTGCCGAACTACAAAAACCTTTCTTTGGAACAATTTCCTCCGCCTCTCCTTGCTGCATCTTCATGTGCTCTGTGTTGTGTTTTGAGAGGGTGGCGCTTGGTGACGTCGTGCCTGGGTCCGCGATTGTGATTGGTTGGGAGGAAGCAGTGACTAGCATAAACCTACATGCTAGGCTACAATGAGAAGGAAGGAAAACTGCGTTTCTTTTTTATCGAACTTTTATCGACCCTCTTTTTTTCTATTGCGCCACACGTCTATCGATCGATATATATCGTTATTGAATTATCGCCCAGCCCTAATATATATATATATATATATATATATATATACAGGTGCTGGTCATAAAATTAGAATATCATGAAAAAGTAGATTGATTTCAGTAATTCCATTTAAAAAGTGAAACTTGTATATTATATTCATACATTACATACAAACTCATATATTTCAGATGTTTATTTTGTTTAATTTTGATGATTACAAATGACAACAAATGAAAATCTCAAATTCATCATATCAGAAAATTAGAATATTACTGAAGACCAATAAAAACAAAGGATTTATAGAAATGTTGGCCAACTGAAAAGTATGAACATGAAAAGTATGAGCATGTACAGCACTCAGTATTTAGTTGGGCCTCCTTTGGCCTGTATTACTGCAGCAATGCGGCGTGGCATGGAGTCGATCAGTCTGTGGCACTGCTCAGGTGTTATGATAGCCCAGGTTGCTCTAATAGTGGCTTTTAGCTCTTCTGAATTGTTGGGTCTGGTGTATTGCATCTTCTTCTTCACAATACCCCATAGATTTTCTATGGGGTTAAGGTCAGGAGAGTTTGCTGGCCAATTAAGAACAGGGATACCATGGTCCTTCAACCAGGTACTGGTAGCTTTGGCACTGTGTGCAGGTGCCAAGTCCTGTTGGAAAATGAAATCTGCATCTCCAAAAAGTTGGTCAGCTGCAGGAAGCATGAAGTGCTCTAAAACTTCCTGGTATGTGGCTGCGTTGACCCTGGACCTCAGAAAACACAATGGACCAACACCAGCAGATGACATGGCACCCCAAACCATCACTGACTGTGGAAACTTTACACTGGACTTCAAGCAACGTGGATGAAGTGCCTCTCTTCTTTTCCTCCAGACTCTGGGACCTTGATTTCCAAAGGAAATGCAAAATTTACTTTAATCAGAGAACATGACTTTGGACCACTCACCAGCAGTCCAGTCCTGTTTCTCTTTAGCCCAGGCAAGACGCTTCTGACGCTGTCTGTGGTTCAAGAGTGGCTTGACACAAGGAATGCGACAGCAGAAACCCATGTCTTTCATACGTCTGTGTGTGGTGGTTCTTGAAGCACTCACTCCAGCTGCAGTCCACTCTTTGTGAATCTCCCCCACATTTTTGAATGGGTTTTGTTTCACAATCCTCTCCAGGGTGCGGTTATCTCTCTTGCTTGTACACTTTTTTCGACCACATCTTTTCCTTCCCTTCGCCTCTCTATTAATGTGCTTGGACACTGAGCTCTGTGAACAGCCAGCCTCTTTAGCGATGACCTTTTGTGTCTTGCCCTCCTTGTGCAAGGTGTCGATGGTCGTCTTTTGGACAACTGTCAGCAGTCTTCCCCATGATTGTGTAGCCTATAGAACTAGACTGAAAGACCATTTAAAGGCTTTTGCAGGTGGTTTGAGTTAATTAGCTGATTAGAGTGTGGCACCAGGGGCCATCAATTTTGAACCTTTTCACAATATTCTAATTTTCTGATATGATGAATTTGAGATTTTCATTTGTTGTCATTTGTAATCATCAAAATTAAACAAAATAAACATCTGAAATATATGAGTTTGTATGTAATGTATGAATATAATATACAAGTTTCACTTTTTAAATGGAATTACTGAAATCAATCTACTTTTTCATGATATTCTAATTTTATGACCAGCACCTGTATATATATATATATATATATATATATATATATATATATATATATATATATATATATATATATATATATATATATATATATATATATATATATATATATGTATAGGGAGCTTGAGGGTTCTGCCAGTATCTTTGCTGTTCCTAGAACTGCACTCTTCTAGACCAAGATGTCTGATGTATTTCCAGGGATCTGCTGTAACCACTCTTCAATTTTGGGGGTCGCTGCCCCGAGGGCCCCAATGACCACAGGTACCACTGATGCCTTCACCTTCCAGGTTTTCTCCAGCTCTTCTCAGAGCCCCTGGTATTTCTCTACTTTTTCATGTTCTTTTTTCCTGATGTTGGAGTCACTTGGTATCACTATGTCAACCACAATGGCTTTCCTCTGCTTTTTGTCCACCATCACAATGTCCGGTTGGTTTGCCATTCGGTCCGTCTGTATCCGGAAGTCCCAAAGGATTTTTGTTTGGTCTTTGGAGGTGTTTTCCACTTTGACCTTGGGGTTTCCAGCCCATTCTCTGCACAGATGTTCCTGTATAGTACTCCAGTCTCTTGGTTATGGCGCTCCATGTAAGCTTTCCATGCCAGCATCTTTACACCCTGCAGTTATGTGCTGGATTGTCTCAGGGGCCTCTTTGCACAGTCTGCGCCTGGGGTCTTGTCTGGTGTGGTAGATCTGGGCCTCTATTGCTCTGGTGCATAGGGCCTTCTCCTGTGCAGCCATGATGGGTGCCTCTGTGCTGTCCTTTAGTCCGGCTTTGTCTAGCCATTGGTAGGATTTCCTGATATCTGCCACTTTGATTATGTTTCGGTTGTACATCCCATGTAGGGGCTTATCCTCCTATGACAGAGTCTCTGGCACCTCATCTTCTGTCCCCCATTGTCTGAGACATTCACTGAGCATGTCGTCTGTTGCAGCCTTGTCCTTGATGTACTTATAGGTCTTGGATGTTTCATCCTGGATAGCGTCTCTTACGCTCATTAGTCCTTGGCTTCCTTCCTTACAGCTGGCGTACACTCTCAGGGTGCTGGATTTGGGGTGGAACACTCCGTGCATGGTTAGGGGCTTTCATGTCTTAACATCTGTGGCCTGTACCTCCTCCTTTGGTCAGGCTTATTATTCCTGCAGGGTATCTGATTACTGGCAGAGCATAGCTATTTATTGCCTGAGACTTATTCTTGCCATTGAGCTGGCTCCTTAGGACCTGCCTTACTCATTGAAGGTATTTAGCCGTAGCCGTCTACCTGTTACCTCTTCAAGGTTGCCATTTGCTTGTGGGATTCCAAGGTACTTGTAGCTGTCCTCAATGTCAGCTATTGTTCCTTCTGGGAGTGAGACCCCCTCTGTGTGGACTACCTTCCCTCTCTTAGTTACCATCTGACCACACTTCTCTTGTCCGAATGACATCCTGCTGTCTGTGTTGAAGATCCGGGTGGTATGGGTCAGTGTCTTGCTCATTCTTAGCATACAGCTTGATGTCATCTATGTAGAGGAGATTGACCAATGTTGGACCCGTTCCTGAGTCGGTACCCGTTGCCAATCTTGTTGATCATTTGCCTGAGGGGGGTCAGATCTATGCAGAACAGCAGTGGGGACAGCGCATCTCCTTGGTATATGCCACATTTGATCGAGACTTGTGCAAGTATCTTGCCATTGGCCTGAAGGATGGTTTTCCACAACCTCATTGAGTTTGCAATGAAGGTTCTTAGAGTCCTGTTGATGTTGTATAGCTCCAAGCATTCAGTGACGCAAGTATGTGTCACTGAGTCGTAGGCCGGTCGTAGGCACCTCTGACAGGACAGATCGAGTAGTGACAGTTACTGACTCTAGTTAGTAGGAACACTGTAGAGTCTCAAGAGGAAAGATTTCCTGAAAAGCCAATCACGGGCAGTTTATTTTCTCAAAGGGACAAATGTTGACATGAGTGAAAATAAAAGATCAACAGGAGAGTAGGAGTGAATCTACAAGCACATAAAAAGCAAGAGAGCGCAGAGGAGGAGCACAAACCGCACAGAATACTCAAAATGCACGTCAAGAGTAGTTTACCTTTGTGCGTTTTCTAAATAAAACTCCTTAATGATGGATTACTTGGACCATTTTCTAGAATGGCAAAATATTTAAATAATCCTTCAAAGATCTGCGGATGACCTGTGTCCTGTTTACTCACCTCGGCCCCAGAGAGACTGACACTGTTGCTCCAGGGTTAGACACATCCCAGTGTAGCAGTAGGCCCGTCCATGTGCGCAGGATGTACCGTCCGCTAAGTAGAAATTGGCTGGACATGACTCTGATTTTCCGTCACAGAACTCTGGAAGATCACACAGCCCAGAAGTCGCTCGGCAAAGCTCTCCAGGGCTCTTTATCTTCCAGGTGAAACAGAGGAGATGCTTCACTTTTGGTAGAGGGGAAAACTACATTTCTTTGCAGTCTTACTATCGTTTTGTCTAACCTGCTTACCTTGCAGTTATGGCAGCAGACTCCATGGGCACACTCAGCTCCAGCTTTCAGGGTGCAGTTGTTGGCATTGCAGCATGGAGACGTGCATTCCTGTTCACAAAGTTTAGAGAAGAAAAAATATCAAAAAACCCTACAAAACAGAAATATTTCTGCAAACAGATTCCAACTGACCTTTTCCTCTCCACAGTCACACTCCTCTCCTTTCTCTAGGTAACCATTTCCACAGCGCTGCCCTCCGTACAGCGAGTCAACATGGGGCAGGTTAAAGAGACACTTGCCTCCTCCAGAGTTCAGGTAACTGTTAAGTTCCTTTCGGTTGCATTCATTAAACACACGGGGAAAGGGAGACCTGTGCCAGTGGTATAATCAGAAACAGACGCAAAAATTTAAGTCATAACTTTACCCTTTTTTATAAGTCAAACAGCTTTAATTTCATGTTTGTTCAGCGTACCCAGTTGCAGCAGCCATGATGCAGCCACCATCTTCTGCTTTGGCCTGGCAGCAGCCCTCTCTGTCGTGATTCATTCCAAAGTTGTGACCCATCTCGTGTGCAATCGTGGCAGCGACCCCAACAGACACTGGTGAGTGGTCCTTTAGCATCCCCATGTGGTAAAACATCAAATGTTAAAAGATATAACCTCTGGCAAAGACTGCAGGAGGTTATGTGCAGCGAGGAAAAAGTTGATCTTCACAGATCGATTTTTTTCTTTCCTTTTACCATGTTTAAAAAAACTTTGAAAAAAAAAAAGCACCCCAGTGGAGGACTTTATACAAGCCTCCAATCAAAAATCGATCGGTTATAAATCGGTGTCATGATCTGGCCTGTTTGCTCCTCCTTAATTGATGATCTCTTTAACCTGCCGTTTTCCCTCCCTGCCTCATTATAATTTGTTCCCCTCACCTGTTTCTTCTGGTTATATTCAGCTCAGCCTGAGCATTTAGTGCCAGATCATTACTTGTCTGTCTGTTGAGTTTTTGCCTTGGTTCATGTCCTGGATCCTAGCAGCCAGTGGAAAGAGGGTTTTTGTGTTTGTCTCGTCTCCTGATCGTCCACTGTTCCTCCCCCGCCGAGTCCTCTGGGTTTTTGGCTCTATATGTGGGGAGGTTCAGCTTTTATCTCAGTAAGCCTGGCTCCAGGGAGGAGACCAGTTTAAAGTCCTGCATCAAGTTCTGGTTCCACGTCCTGTCTTGGCTACCCTCTTCCACTGAGCCTGCCTGTCTGCACTTGATCCTGTGTGGGACCGCCTGGTCACGCTTTCGGACCCTGTCAGACTCTGAACCCTCCTGGGAGCTTGTGGATGCCTGGAAGTCTGGATCCTGCCACCTGTTTCTGTTCCTGCCTGATCTGGATCCTGTTCCTGTCTGTTCTGGATCCCTGACCAGGATCGGCTTCCAGCATGTCCTCTGGGACTGCAGCACTTGGGGGACATTCTTGGACTGGACTGTTAAACCAGAATGTCTGAGATTGGGCGGTGCCCCGCCCCCCTCCTGCAGTGTCCACGAGCCACAGCTCCACTTTAGTTTTTGTTTTATTTAATAAACTTTTTGAACTTTCCTACTGACTGTCTCTCCTTGAATACTGGGTCCATCTGTCCGCGCTTCATGACAATCGGGGTGTTTTAAATAAGTGTCCTTTCTGCGGTCTGTCTGAAAATGTGTTCAACGTTTTTATTTAATACACAAGACTAAAGACAATTTTTTTGCCTTTTAACTGCTGTTTTAAACTTTTTGTGACTGGTTTTACAAACAATGTTTTTATAGGAGGAGTTTGCCAGAATAGGAAAAATAAGCAATAGACTTTTAAATTGTTTTTAATCAGTGAAGCAAAGATGGCCGTTTATTATCCCGCAGAGAAAGACTACAGGAGGGAGCTCACCTTTATGCCGTGGCTCTGTGGAAGTGCAACGTTAAAGCCAGAATAAGGCTGGAGTTTCACTTCGACTTAGCCACACAGAACATGGAGGATTTTATTCAGCTGTGGGGTTTTAACTAAATATTATGTACTGTGTCAGATGAAGGAAGTCTACAATTTAATAAGCTCCTTATTAAATAATTTTTAGCTGGTACTTGTTTTTACCTTAATAGTGATTTTTAACTGACTCTGTTTTACATCAATAATTAATTATATTGTTTGAATTGTGTAAATAAAGTGTTGTTAAAATCCCCAAAACAAAAAAATCTTACCGTGTTTACCCCACCGGATTGGTAATCAGAGCACATGGATTTGAGTGGAGCCAGTCCAATGGTACTGCCATGGAAGGACACCCCCCTAAACCAAAACAGCATCGGTAACTGGAGTTATCACTTTACATCGTATACTACCCTCAAAACAAAGCTATACTAGAAAGACATGAATTAGTATTAGCACAGAATAAGTACTGTGTATCCTGATAATAGGGTCTACAGCCCACCTCATATAACATGTATGTATTATCTCCATTTTAATTTTATATATAATTTTATATAAATATATATATATAAATATATATATATATATAAATATATATATATATATATATATATATATATATATATATATATATATATATATATATATATTCAGTTTTTCAACAATTGACAATTTTGTTTATATTCAATTAAGGCAAATAAATCAAATAATTAAGAAGAATAATGAGATTGAGTTGATCCACAGCAGACAGCCCGCACCAATCATTAGCAATAGGAACCATGAATCACTGCGCTTCATCTAGATAACTCAACTCAGCTGAATAGTTTTTTTTGCTTGTTTTTTTACGGCACTATTGACTCATTTTTATGGACAGTAGCTGACAGGAAAGGGGATATGAGAGAGGGGGAGAGACATTCGGGAAACGACCACAGGCCGGATTCGAACCCGGGTCGCAGACTAAGACCACAGTCTAAGCCCAACTCGGCTGAATTTTTATTGTACTTGCACTCCAGACCCTGTGCTAATAAACCGTTTAGGCTTCCTGTGCATTTGTTTCAGGAGTGGAAGGAAGGAATGGGGGAAGGGCAGAAAGAGTAAAAAGACAGAATAAAATGGATTTTGGACAAACGAAGCACAGATTGAAGGAATGTAAGACTTAAAAGAATAAAAAAGTAAGGGAACAAAAAATAAAGAGATTAATAAAAAAGACCCAAACATTAGTTTTCTGTAATTGAATTCCAGCAAGATGCTTTATCAAAAACACAACCATAAGAAATACATTTTTTTCTGATTTACAGCATGTGATCAGAGTTAAAGTAGCAGAGTTTATTTCTTATCATCCTGTTAATTAAATAGATATTTAATATATATATTTAACAAGGGGAGCTCAAACTTAGATCTTGTTGCTTTTATTCCAATAAAATTAGGCTCACTTGCAGATTTTTGTACATTTATCAAATTCCATCCATTTTCACGGTTATCCCAAGCGGGGTGGTGAAGGGTGCTGGTGTCTATCTCAACTGTTTATGGGGTCCACCCTGGACAGGTTGCCATTCCAGCGCAGGGCAACACAGAGACAAACCATTCACACATACATCTAAGGGGAATTTAGAGAAGCCAATTAACCTAACAGTCATGTTTTTGGACTGTCTGAGGAAGGCGGAGTACCCGGAGAGAACCCACACATGCACAGGGAGAACATGAAGAACCCCGGGCTGGGAATCAAGCCCGTAACTTTCTTGGTGCAAGGCAGCAGTGCTACCCACTGTGTCACTGAGCAGCCATTTATCAAATTTTCACCTGATTTTTGGTAAACAAGCAAAACATTTCACATTTTCTTTCTTTTATTCTCTTCATTTTATAGTATTTTTTTAGTGAATATAAAGAGCCATTTAAGGGATTCTATAAATGTTGTTCCCATAGTCAAGAAGAGGCGAACTGCTGGAATGCAACCTTCATCTAACTTTTTCACCACGTCTGAATCAGATTTATCTGAACTTTTCTGAACAAAACAGTCCAACAAGCAGCCTTAAAACCAACCTGTTTGTACGGACAGAGCAGATCTTCCAAGAAGATGCAAAGTGTTTTTTTTTAAGCATCTAAGCCCTGATAAATATGCAGGTCATATTCTATTGACCAAACCGCACTAAGTCTTGGGTGCAGGGTGTGTAAATGTAAACATTTGTAATATGCAACAAGATTTTCAAAGTTAGTTAGTAATTTTTATGTCTTTCTTTAATCTCTTTTTGTCAGGATTTGGTCAATGAGTAAGATGACCCAAAAGCAGAGGCAGAGAGGCAGAGGTGAATCAGAAACCTTGGGGAAAATCAGGGGAATCACAAACAAGACGAGGTGGGCACAGGGAGAAGGAGTTGGAGCAAGAAGACAGTGTTTGACGAGGACCCAGCAAAGGGGAACTGAACAGAGAGGGCTTTTAAAGGAGACTGAGACAAAGAGTGGGCTAACGACGGGATTGAAAACAGGTGAGGGCAGTGCAGAAAACAGAGCTAGTGAAAGAGGACACAAGGGGGCAGCAGAGGACAACAAATGGAAAACCAAGAAGACTGGAAATAACAAAATGATAATCAAATAACTAGGATAATGAAACATGATGAAAAGAAAACTAAACACTAGAAATCAAGGAGTAAGGAAAGACAGAATACTCAAAAGAAAAACATAACAGAAACCTTTAAGTCAGGTGCAAAATCAAAACACAAAAATATCTGCTTTCATTGGTGTAACAAAGTAGTTATTGGTTCAGGAGAGGATGGAGCTATCTAAAGATGACTTTCTAATGTTTTAAGATTTATTTTATATTTCAATTAAGCTTTGTTTATTTTATTCATTTTATATTTTACCTTTGTTGTTAGCACTTTAATATTTTGTATTATCCTTTTTATTTTTAAAAACAATTATTGCCTCCATCTCAATGGCTTTGAACCTCTTCTTTCTTTTACTTGTAATGGGCGGAGCCAAACCAGTTTTAAGGTCTTTGTGCATATTTAACAGGTTTAAATGCCAGACTTCATACACGGTGTTGCCAACTCAGCGACTTTGTCGCTATATTTAGCGACTTTTCAGACCCCTCCAGCGACTATTTTTCAAAAAAGCTATTAGCGACAAATCTGGTGACTTTTTGTCTTTCTGTAACGATATTTCTCCCACAGCATCAATAACATGCACATCACTTCCTGTGGCAGATTACGCAAATTAGGCGATGACATCATTTAGTGACTTCTAGCGACTTTTAGCACAGCCAATAGCTACTTTCCTTACTGAGGAGTTGGCAACACTGTTCATACAGTGGTGCACATGTTGGGATTGTAACTTAATGGAGATGGAGGGGCGAGAGTTTTTTGCAAGACTGAAGGAAATAAAAAAGAATTGCTTCTTTTAGAAGGAGGGATACTGACGTGACGAGCTGAGCGTTGTCATTGGGGAGAATTTTGAGCATCTTCCGTCTCCAGGTCAGAAACCCAGCCAAGGTGCTGTGTGGGTTGTTGGACACGTTGATCTGGTCCTTGTCAGTCCAAACCTCCAGACCAATTAAAGCCACGCGGATCTTCCAATCCTTGTAGTACTGTTGGCAGTAGATAGAGACATGAACTACTAATGAGAATAAACAGAAGCAATGACCCTCATGTTAATAAAGTCTAATAGGCGATGCTACCTTGTCAACCAGGTTGGCTGCTTCCAGCAGCTTTTGTTGCGTCTTGTAAAAATCCATCTCATTTCTCTCAAACTGCAACACAACATAAACCAGAATAAAGACATAAATGACGTGATGGCTGGCCTACTGCTTTACTGTAATGAGAGAGAAATTCCTCACACCTACAACTTCTTGAAATAAAATGTCAGTGTCCCTGAGTCCTACCTACGTGAAAAGGTGTGAAACCACAATGAGTGAATGATGTACAGGTGCCCATATATGGCCATTCTACGAACCTCTGCTCTGTCTGCAACCAACAGAAGCTCCACGTACTTCATATTCTGCATCACTTCCCTTTTCTCCTGCATATAGATACAGATCAATGATAAAACAGTGTGATACATTGCTTTGCATAGCATGCACACCTTTATGACTTTTTATTTTCATTTTTTTACTATTAAAATTACAATTTTAATTTATTATATTGCGATTTTATGTGATAGAGCCACTTGAAATAATGTATTGTGAAGTGATCTTCACATCTTCCAAATTTGCAACCCCACTGTACTCGGATATCACCAAATAAAATGTCTTCAAAAGTCAGAGTTGGTTCACACCAAACGGGCTTAGAGCATCTGTTTTACATGCAAAGTCCATAGAAGACATCAAGGAGCACGTATTTGAGCGTCAGGAGCAGAGGGTCTTGCTGAATTTCCTGGATTTCTGACTTGCAGCAGAAAGAGGGACAGGGGAGTTTCAACCAATCAGAAAAGCTGATCTGGGAGACAGACGCTACATGCAAAACGTGATTAGAAATATTAAAAATGAATCTATATAAAGGGGTTAAACTCCACTTGTTTTACTTAAAAAGCCAATAGTATGGATTCTTCGTGTGGCAGGAAACGAGCCCTGATTATTGTTAGTCAACTTAACAGTTTATAAATACCTGCATTAGCTAAATATTCTAAAAACTACCACTTAAAAATATTCAATTTATAAACAGGTACGCCCCACAGAGAACAAAATACTTTAGTAGGATCATAATCCTGATAAAAACGTGTTCAAATGACTTTTTCCCAGCTCATCAAAGCAAATAAAGCCAAGACACCTTATAGGTTGGCTGGATGTGCTCTCTTCATCCTCTGACATGGGAGCTGGCTCGGAGCTCGTCTGCCTGGCTGTGTGTTTCCTGGACAGGGAGCTGTGGAGCTGGTTGACAGCTGCTTTTTCTATCTCTGCTTCTGTCTACTTGAACCTCAGTTGGCCTCAGCAGATGGCCGCTCACACTGAGCCTGGTTCTGCTGGAGGTTTCTTCCTGTTCAAAGGGAGTTTTTCCTCTCCACTGTCGCTACAAGCATGCTTAGTGTGAGGGATTGCATTCAAGTCAATGAGTCGATGCAATCAACTGGTTTTCCTTAGATAGAAAACTTGACTGGATGATCTGGTTAAACTGTAAAGTGCCTTGAGATGACGTGTTGTGGATGGGCACTATAGAAATAAACCGAATTGAATTGATTGGGGAAAAAAAGAACAGAGCAGCTTAAAAACTGGAGCCCTGAGCAGGCAGAGTTTCTCACTTCAAAAAATCCAACTTGTCCAATTTGAAGCATTGGAGGCCTTTTGGATGCTGGTGTGAACGCCCCATTAGGGAAATGGAAGAATATCCTCTGATCAGATGGCAACAAAAAACTGAACTTTCCGGCCGATAACTTAATGCTACGTTTGGCAAAAAGTAACCCATGACCCTAAACAGGCTGAGGGTTTTATCCTAGCAGGCCGGAAAAAAACTGGAAAACACTGGAAAAAAATCGAAATCTAGATAAGAAGGAAAAAAAAAGCGCATTTGTTCTTGGATTGAGGAGGAAAAAGAGACACTTTGCCAATGGATCAAGACAATTTACATTTAAAATAAGAAAACACAATTTGATTGTCTTGTTTCAAGTGCATTTTATCTAATTATATTGTTTTAAGAGTAAAAATACTAATTCCATTGGCAAACAATTTCATTTCCTACTCAAATTAAGGGTAAATACACTTAATTTAGTAAAATTTTAAGTTATTTCTAGATCGTTTTTCCATTGTAAAGTTGCCAACTTGGCACTGAAATTAGCTTAGCAGCAGACAGAGAGCGCCCAGATGAGGAAGGATTCCCAACACACACACACACCACAGCTGCAGGTGGACATCTCACTGACTGAGTTTGATAGTTTGCACATTAAGGGGGGATATGAACTCTCCAAATATGCAGAAAAACAATAAAAAGAAAAGGGAGTGGGATTAGCAAGGAAATGGGTGCAGCAGAGAAGATAAGAAAACTTGCATCACTTTCTGACTTCACAATAAATCAAATTCCCTTTCATTGGTTTGTCGCATAAAATCTAAAATACAATTTTTTACTTTTACATAATAAAATCTGAACCAATCAAATGAATCAAATTTGCAATGATATCATCAAGATGGCCGCCCACCCTCTTGTTCTGTGGCGACACCATTCCTTGGATGAAGTCACCGAGCCCGGCGTAATGCTCCTGGTTGCCATGGTGATGCGTGCAGCTTCCCCCGGGCAGACGGAGACTCTCCGCTCTGAACACAGCGTGCTGCTGAGCGTCCATGGAGTCAGGAAGAGGCTCTATTAGGTAGCTCACGCTTGTGTTCAGAGAAATCAGTCCCCTGTGGAAATGACAACATAGCCGGTTCAACCCTCTGAACTCGAAGAATCGGTTCACATCAGTTTGAAAATGGGCTGATAGCAAACAGTTCTAATAACGAAACCCTTTCTGTCAATTATTTCATCTTATTACAAGTAATTATTAAACATGTCTATAAAAAACGACGGCAGGATGGTGGTTTGTTTTGCTTTGTCAGATTCACATGTTGGTTAAAACGACAGAGTTGCATGTCTGAGATGACCTCACACTTAAAAACAAGAAAATCAGCTAAAAAAAAAAGACAGCATAAACACAATCCTGTTCTTTTATGCTCATGTTTTCTTTTCTTCAAAACATGAGCATGTTCATAAACATGCGCAAACAGCGAAAGTCATGCAGCTGCAGAGAACATCTGGGGAAGCCGGACCCCCACATGTCGGCGTCCCACTTTGTTTGCATTCCCAAATAGAAGGCTCACTCCTTCACTCTCCCTGCAGATGTACATCTCTGCTTAAACACTTGATTCATGGCAGCGTTTGTAGCGGGGGCTTCTCCTCTGAGTGCCTCCAGCAGGAAGCATCAGCAGCTCTACATCAGTAAACAGGGTCTCAGCACTAAACTGCACTGGATGAAACCATCTAAGAGCCAATAAGCAACTGACCCAATGGACTTCTTGACAGATTATAGGCCAAATATACTGTCATGCATTTGGCCTCAGCTTCGGCTCAGTCTAAAATGTTTGCATAGTCTATTTACTTTTAAAGAAAGAAAAAAAGGAACTGACTCATAGGCAATCTTCTCATATAAGTCCCATATACCGTAATTTTCGTGCTATAAGCCGCGACTTTTTCCCCATTTTTCGACCTTGCAGCTTATATAACAACGCGGCTTATCTATGGACTTTTACAGCTGACGGCCACTAGGGTAATACCTAAATCTATGGATTTTACCATCCACCATGTTCATGTCACATTTGCTTTAACACACAAGTACGGTAGCCGCGCGTGCGGGAATGCGGAGGTCCTCAGAAAGCAGACTTCTAACGCGAGTGGTACGAGACAGAACGACAGCGAGAAAGACGGACATTGAACATAAAAAACCTGCGGCTAATAGTCCAAAAATTACGGTAGTCAGTTTTTACATACAATTATAGACATTTAGTGCACATTTATAACTCTGACTATCTGAGTACTCTTTGTTTTAAGCATAATCATCTTATGATTCATATGTTTGCCAACAACATAAACGATCTGAATGAAATTCTTCATTCTTATACTTAGACTTAGGCAACATTTATTGTCCTTTTGTATACACAGAGTGTATTGTTACATGTTCTTATTTTTTTTTTCATTGTTTTTTTTTTTGCACCTTTGACCAGTTTAGCTGGGGTGGTGGCATACCTGTGGGGTGATTTTTTTTTTTTTGTGACAAGCAAGGTCAGGCGTGTAGGAGGCTGCCGCAGCAGCAGACCTTTTTGGGATTAGAAATGTAAGGACGTTGCGGGAAGGCTCTGGACAGAAAAAAGGATCCTCGGGATGGATCCACCCAGAGGGGAGCGTCGGAGGTTTTGGCCGGAAGGAAGTTACTTTTCTTGTTTGATGGATTCGTTTGTGGGAACTATGTTCGAAATTTAAGGCAAACCCCCATCACTTTGTGTGTTCCGTTAGATGCCCGTTCTCTTTTGTTGTTTTGTGTTCGAGGTTTCCTCTAGTCCCAACTCATAACAAATGGGGGCTTGTCCAGGATCTCGCAGACTTAATCAAAAACTACCATTTCAATATCGGGGTTTCGTTGTTTTCTGTGTTTGAAAGTCGGTGGTTGAAAGTGAGAAATTATTGAGGAATTCAGTGTTGAATCATAGTGAATTCTTAAAGGAGGGTTGAATTTTAATTTCAAATCAACGGTGAGTTTATGACTTTCATTTTTCTGTAGTTGAGTTAGCGTTAGCTTGCATGACCGGCTCCGTCATGCTAGTTTTTCTTCAGTATGAGCGCCACAAGCGTCACGTCACGTGACTAAGAAAACGTAACGGGATTGGCTGGGCGTTGGACGCCACAATCCATAGCTAATGTCTGTGACCTGAAGTAACCCTTCCCTTTTTACACTGAATTTAGACGCCGAATTTAAGACAGTGAAATAGAGCCAGTTGAATCTCAGGGGGCTGAAAATATTGAGTTTGAATTTTAAAAGGTTGAATTTTATTTATATGCAGATTTTTTTAACACTGAAAATTTAAACTGAAAAATAAGTATTGAAAATGTAATCACTTTGAAATAGTAATGTGAATTTTTAGCTTGAAGAGAAAATAACAAATGAAATTTCAACTGTGTAGAAATAATGACAATGAACTTCTTTTTAGGTCAAAAATGTGTTCTGAATATATACAAACATACAACATTTAAATTTCAGTGCCATTTTTAATTCAAATCCCAGCGACACAGATTTACTTCCATACTGAAAGCAGCAACCTGTTGCAAAAAGCACCAGCAAGTTGCTCCCATTTGATGGGTTTGTCTCCATTTTTTTACCGCGGAAATAAAGCAGAGAGCAGAAGCAACACAGCTGTAAAAGTTAAGCGAATAAAAGTTTGTTTCTTTACCTGAGCCCTGAACAGGTGCTGACAGCAACGCTGGAACCTTCAACGCCCAGAACTTCCCCATGGTAGAAACAATACACCTGGAAAACAGAAATTCATTTTATTCTGCAGCTTTGAGTGTGAAATTTCTGACCAGAGAAAGAAAGCACATGGCTTTAACATCAATGTGAATCCTGAACCTCAGATTTCCGTTTTCTTAGAAAAGAGTTCTGCAAAGTTTGGGAGCATTAAACTATTTCTTTAGACTCACGGTGGTGGCAGGAGATGTGGACCGGCGAGAACCATCAGCGGTGTACCATATTTCCTGATATCCAGGGGCCAAGAGCTGTCTGGAGGCAGTCAACACAAAGAAGACGAACACAATGAAATTACAGAAACAGCAAAAAAAGGACAGAGACCTTAAGGGTCTGCACGTACCGAGGAGGAAATTTAATAAGGAACAGCTAAAGGACATAAGATAAGTATGAGAGGAAGGTATTCCAGGCAGTCAACAGCTCATAAACTTTTTGCTTTTGGAGATAACCTCGCTGAACTAAACCTCTTTCAACATTAAAAAAAAAATATGACAGTAAATCACATAAAAAAAACATGTTAAAAAAATGTTTTCGCTGAAATCCTTCACCTTCTTCCTGGATCACAGAAATGTAAGAAAAAAAGAGCTAACTAGAATCCTCCTTAAGGACAGTTTAAAATGCCCCAAAGGCTTTTTTGGACGAAGCTAGCTATTGATAAATGTTCCCCCTTTTTTCACCTGCAATAAAAAGATTTCACAATTGGAGCAGCACAGCGGGATCGCATGCATGTCTGCACAAACACCGGTTTTATGTATGTGAAATATTACTTTTGTCTTATCCTACATCTGGATGTGCATTTGAGCCTTTGGACTCAGACCAGCGTTGATGCTTCTTTTCCTCTGCTGCTCCCTCCAAATGTGTCTCAATCCAGTCTTCCTGTTTTCATTCATAAACTGTGTCTGCCCTCCAGATGGTTTTATTTTCCTCTGCCTGTCTGAATAACTTTTCTTCTTTCCTAAGGTCTAACCTAGAACCCCTAAAACAAGCAAAAAAAAAAAGCAGCAAAAAAAAAACATTTGAAGCTTTTGTTTTAAATACTGTAAAGTTATCCTTATTGACAGGGGCGCCACCAGGAATTTGGGGCCCAATGAAATACATTGATAATGGGCCCCCCCACCAAAGAAACGTATGCAAGCTTTAAAACCGCTATCAAGATGAACTGAAGAGTATAATTTACATTTTCAATGTCATTTTTATTTGCAAAATTACTACAAAGGAAAATTTTCAGAACATGAAAAAGTTAAACATACATTAACTTTAAATTGGATAAACTGGTGGATAAAACCCTTGGATGGTAAAATGATTCATGCTTTGCTTCACTGTTTACTACAAAAAAAATTATTAATTTTACTTTTATGTCTAATCTCTATGGGGGGGAGCATATCTTTTCTTCTTCTTTTAGGCCCCGCCTCTATCAATGGCCCTTACAATTTTCCTAACATTTCCCCTAATATGGTGGCCCTGCTTATTGAAAAAAGATAGCTTTGTGAAGTCAGAATTTTGCCCAAAGTGTGCACGCTCTGTGGTTAGAACTCACGCTCGTCAAGTCGTGTTCTTTACACTATTCCCAGGATCAACACAGATCTTGGCAAAACATCATTTTTCTATGCAGCACTATGGTCGTGGCACAATATTCAAAACTCCCTGCAACTACGGACTCTTATTCCACTACAACATTTTAAATCACTATAGAAAACCGCCTGCACAGAGAATTGTAACTGTTATTCTAGAGTCTAGTTTATGATTGATTTTATCATGTTGTCCTGTGTTTTTATACGTCTTGCTGTGCTGCTGCGTCTTGGCCAGGTCTCCCTCGAAAAAGAGATTTTATCTCAAGGGACTTCCTGGTAAAATAAAGGTTAAATAAAAAAATAAATAAACGTATAGTAAATAATCCTATAAGCAGCTTCTTAACATTTTGAATGTTCTGCATGCAGATTCAATACCGTAAACGCAGAATACGTCACAACCTCATGCTCCTCTTATAGCTTTTTATGCCCCTGTAGATTCTCACCTGCATGTCTATTTCTGTGCGTTCATGTCAACTTTTTCACTTTGTAACTTTGTACCATTTTCTTCCCTTTGGTGGTTAGCAATGTTTGCAACGTGTCCTCAAACTAATAGCTGTTCTCTTTAAGAGCTAAAAATCAAGTGAAGTCATCAGTGAATAACTTAGTGTAACACAGTCATGAATGTGTTTTGACAGCAGTAGAAATATGCTCTAAAATGACTAATGTTATTTTCCGGTGTGTTTTATTGTCATTAAACTGTAACAAGTACAGCGCAATGAAATTCACTCCCTATATTTAATCCATCCCCTCGGGGAGCAGTGGGCTGCCACTGTACGGCGCTAAGGGTCAGAGAGCAAGAATAGAGGCTGTAGGAGAGGGTTTCAAACTCACAACCTCATGATTCCAAGCCCTATGTGTCTTGGTTGTAGTTAAGAGGACCCAAAATGCAGAGGCAGAGAGGCTGAGGTGAATTCTTGTAGTTTTAATTAAAAAAAACACTAATAACAGAGGCAAAATCCAAAAATACAACTAAAATGTAACTCAGACCAGAACCACGGAGACATCAAGGGAAACGCGCACAAGGAGCCAGGGAGAGACGAGGTGAGAGGACAACGGCGATGACAGGACCAGCAACAACAAGTACCAACCAAGTGTGAGAGCAAAGGGAGAGCATATGTAGCTGACAGAGACAAAGGGAGGGCTAACGAGCTGACAAGGAGCAAGTGTGAGAGGAGACAACGAGGGAGCCAAGGGGAAAGGAACACACACAAACAAGAGGGCAACACAGGACGACAGAAGAACTAACATAAATCTAGAAATTACAACAAAATAGGAATTAAACCAATAAAACTAGAAAACAAGGAGCAAAGTAAAGCACAACATAACCAAAACCATGACACTATACCCTATCCACTGGGCTGCCTCTCCCACCGTTGCTAATAATGTGAGGCTTGAATAAACTCATTTATTGTTGAACACAGATACTTTCATTTCTAATCAGTTTGCAGCGACTCTAAAGCATTTTTTTTTTCCTTTTCTCTCCAGCATTTTTTATTGTAAGTTGACCATAAAGATGAATGTTGGATAAAGTCAGATTTCTGCTCTTAGCCCGAAGATGCTATGCTAAAGTTACAAGCACAAAAAAAAAAAAACAGTCCTTTTTTTAAGAGCTTGGTTCCACCGTCAAAGCAGCAAAAGTTGAACTTGTGCACAGAAACAGGTCTATATGCGAGTAATCTACCTAGTCCACCTGTAGCGAGGATCTACAGGTGGACTAAAAGCAAGAGAAGGAGCATGAAGTCATGTTTGTGACAGAAGAGGTGATTTTTATTAGTTCCAGACTCCCTGACTTTTATTGGTTCTTTGGACCAGTATGTGATAGCCTCGTGAGACCATCCTGATCTCGCGAGCTTTCAAGGTTTCACTCGCTAATCAGTCTGGAGACTCTCCGTTAAAGAAAATTTGAAGCCGTTCACCAAACGAACGTCCAATCAGCGTTGGCTTTGAGGCGGGTTGAGGTGTGACGCAACGAGAAGCGCGACAGTTCAGTCTAAAGAACATTGCGGCTTCGGCCGATGAAACTAGCTTTAGCGTGGCTATCAAGTAAGTTTTATCGGAATTACAGAGTATTTCTTCACTGAAAGAAGAGCAAAACACTGCTCTGGAGGCTTTTCTCAGAGGAAAAGATGTTTTTGCTCTTCTCCCGACTGGTTTCAGCAAGAGTTTGATCTATCAATTGGCTCCTCTTCGTCGTCGCTCTGTTAGTACGTCATATGCTTCGTTGATCTGATTGGTTTATTTGGCCCGTCTATCACCAACATAGCCAATCAGCTAACCAGTATTTTTGCCCCTTCCCAAAATTACTTCAACGGAAGGTTTCCAGATGGATATGCGGAGCAAATCCATTTGGCGGAGTCAGGTTAAGTATGTGAGGCCTGTTATTACAAATGTAGAGTTTTAAACTAGTCTTGCACCGATACCAGTATCAGGTGGAGCCCCGATCCAGCACCAAAATGGTGGTATTGGTATCGGCGAGTACCGACAAATAGGGCACCAATACCATTTTGAGAGCCAAAAGTTGATTCAACAATTGTCACCATTTCCAGGTAGGCAATAAAAGGTTCTACTGGATTCACTTGTCTACTTTTAAGGCTAGGCTTAAAACTTTCCTTTTTGATAAAGCTTATAGTTAGAGTGGCTCAAGTTATTCTGAGCTATCTCTATAGTTATGCTGCTATAGGTTTAGACTGCTGGAGGACATAGGGACCCCTTTTTCATCATTCTGCTTCATTCTCTCTCTATTCTCCTATTCTGCAGAATCTGTTAGTTCAATCTCTAACCTTCTGCTCTCTCTGCTTTTCCTCAGAGTAGCTTCATCTGGTCTGTTCCTGTATGGCTGTGACGCCATCCTGGAAAGAAACATCAGCTGTGCTGCTTCCATCAACACCCTTGTTTATAGATGCTGGAGATCGGCCTGTTTTCCAGTGTAGTCCTGCTTCTCTGACCGTGACTGAGTGGATGTGCTCTCTTCTTCCTCTGACATGGGAGCTGGCTCGGAGCTCGTCTGCCTGGCTGTGTGTTTCCTGGACGGGGCCGCCTTTTACAGCTGCTTTTTGTGTCTCTGCTTCTGTCTCCTTGAACCCCAGTGGGCCTCAGCAGATGGCCGCTCACACTGAGCCTGGTTCTGCTGGAGGTTTCTTCCTGTTTAAAGGGAGTTTTTCCTCTCCACTGTCACTACAAGCATGCTTAGTGTGAGGGATTGTATTTGAGTCAATTAGTCAATGCAATCAACTGGTTTTCCTTAGATAGAAAACTTTGTATCAATTTGACTGTTTGATCTGGTTGAACTGTAAAGTGCCTTGAGATGACGTGTGTTGTGAATTTGGCGCTATATAAATAAAAGTGAATTATGAATTATGAACTTTGTATTAGTCTTTTTCCTGCTTCACAAAGGTAGGCAGCAGGTTGACAAAACCATGATGGCAATTATTTTACATCCAAGTACTATGTAGTTTTTCATATATACATGCACACAAAAATTTCAAACAGATAATGCACAGCCAGGTATCGAGTATCGGTATTATGGCCAAAAAATGGCATCAGCACAACACTACCGTAGTTTAAACAGATGCTGGTCTGAAGTTTGAATCTCACATCAGAGCTGCTGTAAAATCCAGTTGAGTCAGCTAGCAAAAGAAAAGCCTGTCTTCTCACGTCACCTTTTGGAAAGTTTTCCTTGCCTTTATTACCCCTTGGCTGGATTACTGTAATTCACTTTATAAAGATATTGATGCATTTTCCTAAAAACACATTTGTTTAGGATTGCCTTCGACTGTTCTAGTGAAACAGTTCAACTAAAACATCATTAGTTCAACTTTTTTATTTTCTTTAGTCCAACTGTTTTTAATGTTCTTTTTTGTTTCTGCATTTTTTATTTTTTACTACTTGCTTTGATTCTGTTTTATCTTCCTGTATTTTAATCATGTAAAGCACTTTGCATTGTCTCTGTACTGAATTGTGCTATACAAATAAATTTGCCTTGCCTTGCCTGCTTCAGAGGGTGCAGAACGCTGATGCTTGGTCATAACAGGTACAAGTAAATATGATCTTATTTCCCTTATTTTAGGCAGTTTAAAATTTATTTTAAAATCCTTTTGCTTTTCAAGCTCTAACTGCTCCACCCTTCCTGTCTGAGCTGATGCATCCCTACAGACCCTTCCGCTCCCTTAGATCAGCTGACCAGTTTTTACTGATGATGACAAAGACAAAATGCAAGCTCAGAGAGACCATGCTTTGGCCATTAGGCAGGCCTCTTCACTACTGATTTTAAATCTCTGCTTAAGACCCATTTATTTTCCTTTGCTTTTGACACAATATGAGATGTTGACTTTGTCTAACTGTGTTTCTTTTATTATTGCATTACTGCTTTTTATTGTATGAGTACTTTTATATCCCACTTTATTGTTTTATGACTGACTAACTGCATCTTATAATAGTGAAAAGCACTTTGGTCTTGTTTGGCATTGAAAATGCTTTATAAATAAATGCGGTGTGTTAAATGTTAGAAGATTCACGGTATTGAATCTCAATGGATAAAATGTTCCAAATATATATATGAGTTTTATGCGCGTTAACTTTTGGTATTATGACTATATATATATAACTCCAGCAACAATACATTTGCTATACAAGCTCAGCATGAGAATGTGCTGCTAGAGTCTTTGTATCTGGAGAATAAACTTAATGTTATATGTTTGTATTTTAAATACAATTACTAAAAAGTCTGCTTACAATTTTTTTCTTAGACCCTAATTTTTTTAGATATATGTATGCTTTATACTCGGGTGTTTTGTTATTTTTGTATGTTTCACTTTGAAAACTTAATAAACATATTTAAAAAAGAAGTCTGTTTACTATTATCATCTATGGACATTAGCACTAGTATGAAAAATCGGCTCATAAAAACCAGAGATCGACTGATACAGGTTTTTAAAAGGCCGATTATTTTGATCAGTCTAACTGATTCCACAGTATGTGCAGCAGGTTTTTTTTGGGATCTTTTTTTTTTTTGGCTGATTCATTTTGTCTTATTAATTTGACAATATGAAAAAAATGACAAAATTATACATTTTACAAAAGTCTAACTTTAAACAAAAAACATTTATTGAAATGTTAATGAAAACATTCAAGTCATAGGGAAGCGGCTGTTCCAACCGTTGCATTTCCGAATTTTCCCGATTGGTGCACAACTTTACACGAGTAACTAACTGGCCTGCATAAAATAATGACATAAATAGAAATTTTCAAAATTTTGGGACAATATCGTCTGATAAAGAGTACATTTATATACATGTTTAAGCCAGAATGATTTAAATATGACTTCCCTACGACTTTAACAATGGATAGCAAATAGAGGGAGAACAATGCATGCACTTCACATTATTAATCTGCGACAGCGTGCATGTAGCTGCTAATGCAGATACAAGAAAAAAAAAGTGACAAAAAATATCAGCTGGCAGATGTTCTAGCTCTAAGAATAACTCTTTTTAACTAGTGAACAAGTGTGCTACTCTTCAGGCATCAAGTGAGCAATCTAAAATCACTCTTTATAAAAAAAATGGGAGTTGAACCAAACACCAATTTAAAATGTCTAATTTAAAGGCTAATTCAAACATCCTTAAAGTGCTCCCTACAGTTCCCAACCGCTGTGTTTGCTAAGTAAGCAGACTCCATGTTCTGCATGTAATGAATGTCATATGTGTTTTTAAAACATGATTGAGAGAAATGAATAGGAGCCCCCCCACCCCACCCCCTTCAGACGCCCTGAGGAGGATGAGCCACTTGAAACAATGACAGTCTGTTGATGCAATCTGCAGCCGGGGAAGTCACAGACAGAAAACAGTCACTTTATCCTGTAATAGTTCACCATTAAAGAGCAAAGGGCTAACGTTTTCACACACACATACATGTAAGCTAGAGGATTTAAAAACCGATCAGTCAGATGTATGCAGACTGATTCCCCCCCCCCCACAAACCTACAGCATTTAGATCTGACCTCCTGACCTCATCTGGCTTTCCTTTCTTCAACTTAGATTCCCACCGAAATCTTTGCTTATCTTTAAGACTCTGTAACTTCAAGACAATAATAATAACTTCACCTTGTTTATTTGGTTGGTTCTTTTGTTTTCTTTTTTACCAATAATTTAAATTCTCACTTCTGGTTAGACGCCAATCAGCAGCTCTTGGCCTGAACTAAACCACTCTGGCATACCAGGTCTTGGGGGATAACAGTTTGTGTAAACTAGCAGACTGATGGCTATATAACCTGCCCCGGCGTGACATTTAGTCAAAACACACCATCTATGAAGTTAGAGAATGAGCCTCTGCAGCTGGCAATGCTTTCTGCTGGCGCTGAGGGGGGGTATGGTACATTTAAAGGATAATTTCCAATCCAAATAGAACGTATAACATTAAAGTAGCTGTCTTTTAAATGCATGAGTACCAAAAGTACCGCAGATTGGTAAACCTAAAAAGGACCTTAAGTGATAAACAAAACCACGAAGAGAACCACAGATAAACATAGTGAGGATGTGATTAACTGACTGGTTTCATTTCGTCTCAGCAGTTTCTCAAAGTTTTTAGATGTGAAACAAACTGCTGCTTGTGTTTCAGCCCGACCCTAACCGCTCCAACATTCGGCTTAGCCCTAGAAATTCACATTGGTGGTTAGAGAAAAACTTCAAACACTCCAGCAGAATCAGTTGTTAGGTTCTCTCTTAAACAATAGACATAAACCTGAGAAAAAAGCCACGGATGCTGCTAGCTATCTATTATCACATGATGGTAAAGATTTTTAGAGATTGGTTGGTGATTTATTTGATCTACCGACATCAGGTGCGGTATCGGCTGTTGATCAAGTCCCAGTGCTGTATCTGGTGTTTGTCACAGCGCGCTATTATCCAAGTCATCTTGAAAACATTCTTCTTCCAAATGTTGGCTACATATTACGGGTTTTTTCTCTGGCCAGAAGTTCGATGGCAAATCCTCCCTCTTCAAGTTGGCGATCCAACGACCAACCCGTCCGTGGAGGATCAGGAATCAGAAAGGTGAAAGAACTCTTTTTTTTTTCACTTTTACTTTCACTTTTTCACTTTTACTTTCACTTTTTCATTAAGCAAATTTTTTTACTTATTAACGATAAATTCATTAAATCTTCATGAACGTTTTAGTTTTAAGTATAAATAATGATCCAGTGATTATTCCTTGCTGACCAGACTTTTCCTTTAAATACCAGCTTGTAAAAATGTTTGTTGTCGAGTTTTAATACCTGTTTTTTTTTTTTACTTCCATCTACTTAGACCAGGACATTACATCAGAGTAGAAATCTGGTATTGATGGTGTGATTGATTGATTTTTATTCCGGAGCCATCTATTGTTGGACAAAAGGCACAACTGAAGGCTGGTTTATGCTCAGAAACCAGTTCATCTGCCCTCCCTCCTTCCGCAGACCCTCTGCTGCTCCTCTCCAAAATTGTAGGTGACCGCAGACAGGGCTGCAGACAGGAGGCCTCTGATTGGTCAAATCTACATCTGCTCTACACTATGCGTACTTCCTGTTTGGTACCTTACCGGCTTGTTTAGTTCATATGAACGCCATTGTGGAAAACGACTCGTGAAGATGGACCAGCTAGAAGCGCGAAGTGTGCGCGAACGCTGAGACCCTTTATCCACCTGGATCCCCGCTCTTTTTGGCCCTCATGTTCCTCCTTTGTCACCCCCCCTTCCTCGCCGCCTCGGCCGTATCTAGACCCACAGCTAGTTTCTGATTGTCCCTCTTGCATTGTGGCGTGGAATAACATAGCGCAGACCACGTTTCAATATTGGACATAAATCAAAAATATCTGCAGGGGGATAGACCGCCCTTAACCCCTAGAACCCGACGGACCCACCGGTGGGTCCAGCTGCTACATGACCTCGTAATTTTAACAAACCCCCAGTATTGATGTAAAAAACACATTTGGCACAGTTTGGTGAAATTTTTGGATAAATGTGCCAAAATGGCCCCTCCGCCTAAGAAATTTCTCACTAATACCATTCTAAAATAAATATGAATTATCTGATTGAGTCCAAATTTGGTATATTTTTACACAACATTTAGATTTAAAAGTCTGTACTACTTTTTTGTGCTATAAATAATATTTTGGTAGTGTTTTGCAATGTTTATTTTAAAGAAAATTTTGGCGAGGTTCAAAAGATGCAAAATATTTTGTATTTTGTCCCTAATATTTCAGGCAGGGTCAAAGCTACAATGGTGCTGACACAAGAAAACCATTCTATGACATCTTACCTTTACAGACGTACCAAAGGTTTCTTCTTAAATCTAATAGCTGTGAGGCTATAAGTGATTTACTTTTGTGTGTTTTTGTCAGGCAGAAATTTATTTATACCCCCTTAGGGTGTAAGAGGTTAAAGGAATAGTACACCCAAAACATGATTAGCCTTCATTTTCTACTCACCCCCATGCTGAACAACACTCTGGAGTACTTTTTTGATATCTCAAATGCATCTGGAGATCTGGGAGGCTTCTTGCTGTCTGCTGACATTCAAATAATGGAGGTCTATGGCGCCCGAGGCAGAAAGGTCCATAAAAGTCCACAAAAAACGTGTCAATATTCCTCCATACTGCTCGTCCAATGTATTCCAAGTGTCCTGAGTGGGTAGCGTTCATAATTTACTCGAAACAAAGTCATTTAGAATGTTTTTAGAGCATAAACAGTAGTGTATAGGATTTCCTAAAAGTGCGTTCACGAGTCTACGGAAACCGCGGCAGACCAAACCAGATGAAAGTGCACATTCAGCTCGGCAAAGAACTCATGCTCTTCCTCAACACTGAAGTCCTCCGACATTTTTCTTTCGTTGTTTCTTTCTTTGCACAGGTAAACAGCACATTTCTTCTTCTACGCTTGCATTATCGACAGAGCAGACGCTGAATGCGCACTTTCATCTGGTTTGGTTTGCCGCGGTTTCCTTAGAGTCGTGAACTTGCATGCGCACGCTTTGAGGAAATCCTATACACTACTGTTTATGCTCTAAAAACAAAATTCTTCTAAATGACTTTGTTTCGAGTAAATTCTGGATACTACCCACTCAGGACACTTGGAATACATTGGACGAGTTTTGTGGACTTTTATGGACCTTTCTGCCTTGGGCGCCATAGACCTCCATTATTTGAATGTCAGCAGACAGCAAGAAGCCTCCCAGATCTCCAGATGCATTTGAGATATCAAAAAAGTACTCCAGAGTGTTGTTCAGCATGGGGGGGAGTAGAAAATGAAGGCTAATCATGTTTTGGGTGTACTATTCCTTTAAGTAGGAAAACAAACAAACAAATGAGGTTATGTTGCTGTTTTTCTCGCACATTAATTTGATCACATTTAGGATTTTCCTTCTCCAAAACCTCTGCTCGCTTCCCTCTTTGCCTAATGAAGAATCCAAGGGTTCCCTACTTGGTTTGGATTTGTGTTCTAATGCTGGGAAACAAATGTCTGTGAGACTAAAAGCTTGTTTGTATCAAGCCGGTAAGATTGATGATTTTTCAGGAGCAGCCAGATGAAATGCAGCCAGTAAATCCTGCCATGCTCTCCTGGCTGCGTCTTTGTTTCCCCTCTGCGAACAAAACTGTGTTACCCGGTCAACAGATGGGGGAATAGCTGAGACATGGTCTTGATGTCATCCTTTTCATTCATCTCCTCTGATGTTCTAGAGCTCTCTCTCTCTCTCCAACTGTCCTTCTTTTCTTCCTGATTTATCTCATTGGTTGTTTAATCAGTAAATAAAGGAAAAGCCTCAAAAGTGGCTGGAGTCCAAACTCAATCCATTTCTGTCCTCCTGAGTTGCTTTCGGGGCGGTGTGTCCGTCGGAGCTTTTATCTAAATGAAAGGGCATTTGCTTGGGACTGATTGGGTTAGAAGAAAGGCACGGGCCAGAGCGAGCGCTGACTCAGAGAACAGGGAAGGTAACGCAAATACAGAGCAAGATGGAGAGGAAGCGGTGTGAGAGGGCGGAGGAGGAGGGTTAGGCTGGGGTTCTGACAGTTGGGGTCAGTTTGGGTGTGAGTTATATCTCTTTGGTTCAGATTTGACTCGTGGAAATAACTGCCTTCTCCTCTGCTCGACTTTCTCTGTTCTTCAGTTTAATGCCCTTCCTGCACATCATTCAGTGCATGAACCTGAATGAAGCACTCCCTTAGGAAATGCACCCATTGTTTCTCCTCTGTGCTCTTCTCCTCCTTCTTATCTTGTCCTCCCCTTCTCATGGCTTCCTCCGACAAGCTCACAAACTGAATTTCTCTCACCTTGCCCGATGCTCCCCAGGCTCTAGTATAAATAAACGCTTAGGGGGTTCAGTGGCTAAAAACTAACTTTTACAGACTCAGCAACTGAAAAGAAAACAAAGCGGTGGAGACAGACGAAATATGTCTTTGTGACGAACCTGACCACAATCCCTCTGCTATAAAAGCATCTATTGCAGAAATGTGTTTTTACTTTGCGTCAGCCATCTTTCTCTAACAGCCTCCCGCCGCGCCGCTGTGATGTCATCTGATACTATGAGAGAATGCAACCCACTGACCCTGTAGCATTACCCCCCTTCTCCGCCCGTCACTATCTCCCAAAGTACATTAGCATTACTCCCCCACTCCGTTTTTCTCCTGCCAATGTTGAACCAAGCCTTTGTCTCAGCTTCACTGCTGGGCAGCCCCGATTACAGCAGCGCTAAGTTACGGCATCTGTCCAAGAGCTGCAAGGCATCCAGACTTTGTTGGCCACCGCACAGAACATTTACAGTCTTACTTTGAAGGCTCTTATTGTAATAACTGTGATGCAAATAACCTAAGGCTCAGCGTTTATATAAAAGCAACGTGTTTTAGGCTGATTGACTCAAGCTTTGCAAGTAAAATAAGGTCCATGATGCCGGTTTGCCAAGTTTAACGGATCCTTTAGATCTTATGAACTTTTCTCTTCCTGTACTTCTTCTGTCATGTTAGAAAATAATCATTTTTTGTCATTTTTTTCAAATAAAACCCCAAATGTGCTTTGCCTTTCTTTTTTATTTCATTCTTTAACTAAATAAAGGCGCTAGTCTTGTTTTTTAACAGTATTTTCATCTATTTCTGCTGATTCCTTTTAAGAAAATACAGCAGCCTACAGAGTGCCTGTGTGCGTCCACCTTCATGTGTTGGTCATGACAAAGGTTCTTGGCTGGATTCTGGTCGACACTTTAAAAGTACATAGTCATGTTATTTAGGGCTGCAACAACGAATCGATAAAATCGATAAAAATCGACTTTTAAAAGCGTTGGCAACGAATTTCCTCATCGATTAGTTGTGTCGCGCGATTAATGCGTCATCCGCCGCCGTCGTCATCACTGCAACTTGACTGAAACGGGGGAAGAAAAAAAATACGGCAGAGCGAGCCAGCGCCGCAGGTGCAGTGTTGCCAACTCCGCGACTTTGTCGCTATATTTAGCGACTTTTCAGACCCCTCCAGCGACTATTTTTCAAAAAAGCGACTAGCGACAAATCTGGCGACTTTTTACGGTGTCACTGGCGGCTTTTGGAGACTCTTACGTGAAAGCATGTATCGTTGCGCCTTTTTGTGGATGTACAGCTACATTTCTCATGTAAGTTTGCGTAGTTTTAACACAAACATTTATTTTTCATATTGCACCAGGACAGTTCTGTCCTGGTGCGCTTGTTTGTTCTGTCTAAAATGTTTATTTTGGAATAAAGAGATTAATATAAAAAATATTTTTTGTCCGATTCATCAATTTTTAAAATAATCGTTAGTTGCAGCCATAATGTTATTTGATATTTTTTAAATCAGAAACTCCCTCTGTTTGCATAAACTGTTTTTAAGGCAAATGATTAGATTTTTAGATTAGATTCAACTTTATTGTCATTACGCATGTACAGGTACAAGGCAACGAAATGCAGTTTAGGTCTAACCAGAAGTGCAAAAGCAGCAAGTGCAGGAGAAATAATGGTTCCATAAATACAAGACGTGGGTTTCTACTGAATGAGTATAGAGCTGAATACTATTATAAATAATGAATATAATATATAGATCACTAGTGTTATGAACTAGATTTACAGCTGGATATGTACCGAATATGATATACAGATTGATATTACTATAAAATGAATAAATAAAGTTTGGACAGAAGCTATCTAAATTAAAGTGCAATGGAAGGTAATTGCATATCACAGTCAAAGTACGTTATTGCAAATGTATATGTAAACAATTGGTGCTGTGAATAAACAGTCGGCAGTGCAAATCAAAAATGACGTCATTCTGCTGGCGTAGGATTCCTTATTTTTTGTCTTTTAAGCTTTGTTTTTGCTCAGACGGTTAGTAAATACAGCCATTCTGTGTTTATATACCATACCAACATCATGTGAGCGGGATTACAACACTAAGAACATTATGCAATTGGTGAGCTGGCTGAAGAAATGATGGAGCAATGTCGTTGCAAAAAAAGTGTAGGATCAAGTGCAAAAACAGGCTAAACATGTTTGATTCCAAGAGGGAAAAAACTTAATGGTATAGTGGAGGATTTGCACGACTTTTTGAAAAGACCCGCCTTCTCCACTTTAAAAAAAAGCACATGCACAACCCTGTACCCACTCCCCAGAGGGAACGCCTATTTAATGCGTGTGAGATCATCAGAGATGGGAAGTAACGAAGTACAAATACTTCGTTACTGTACTCAAGAAAATTTTTCTGATATTTTTACTTTACTTTACTACTTATTTTTATGGCGACTTTTTACTTCTACTCCTTACATTTTAACACAAATATCTGTACTTTCTACTCCTTACATTTTAAAAAATTGGCTCGTTACTTTAGTTTTGAATCATTTCAATGGAGTTACCGTTATTATTTTTCACGTCATCAATACCAAATTCAATCTAATTGGATGGGAATCTACGTTGCATTTGACGCACCACTACAAGATAAATCGACAGATTCGGCGGTATTCATTGGCAGCAAATCATTGCAGCTTGGTGGCGGTGGCGTTAGCATAGTAGCATGGACGACGAGATGATTGAAAATGAACACAACGGAGATCTAGTCCTATTGGCAGACATCCATTTAAAATGTAGGCAACGGCATGAAAAAAGTGGTTTCTACTTTTACTTTTATACTTTAAGTAGATTTACAAGCCTGTACTTTGTTACTTTTACTTGAGTAAAGAAGTTTAATCAGTACTTCCACTTTTACCAGAGTATTTTTTAACAGAAGTATCTGTACTTTTACTCAAGTACGGAAAGTGAGTACTTTTGCCATCTCTGGAGATCATGCATGAGCACATTTCTCCTTGTGCGAGGTCTGTTTAAAAGTTGCTGTTTGCTTCGCTCAAACATGCTTAATATCTGTGTATTAAGCTTAATATAGCTTAAAAGCTGCCATATGTGAACACACTGTATTTACTGTAAATATCCATGCACCTTTTTCTTCCTTTGGCGCGCTCTTCTTCTTTGACTAATTGAGCTGATATGACAAGTAAATTTCTCGACTGTGAGATCAATACAGTCAATCAATCAATCAATCAATCAATCAATCAATCAATCAATTACTTTCCAAAAGAAGATTTGCAATTTTTCCTCTATGTCAGACTCACCACTGGTAAATGAAAATGGAGATGGGCACGTAGGATGGCCTTACATAAACATATCACCAGAATGATTGACAATTAGGAGGACCATTCATTTTGATGAGCCACCCGGAAATAAAAGATTGTCCTCTCTCAACCTATGCTCATTATGAGTGCGTATGAAATCGTACTAAAAGTTATAATTTCGTACGTTTTTTTCGTCGTATGCGCATCTGAAGCACCATTTACGAATCTAGAATATAAATTCCAATTAGCCCTAACCCTAACCCTAAGATATAAAACAGCAAGTGACGTAGTTAGAGACATGAACAAGTGATGATTGCACTGTTTTTCCCAGTTTTACGTCCGTCCGCAGATCTGCTTTTTTTTTCTGTCTGCCAGCGCATGAGCACTGATGTGGTTTTTTGAGGAAAAACGTCCAAAACGTACGAAATAGTGTGCATAACTTTTCGTACGATTTCATACACACTCATAATGAGAATATGTTCCCTCTCTCCCTTTAAGCAGCGCTGGGGAAACAGTTGGACTGTTAGAGTCCTAAAGCTCAGGAAGCATTCTGATGTGTCTATGAAGTTAATGTCCTAGCTAACAGTGTTACTGCTGTTAGCAATGCTTTTAACCTTAACTCTCCGAGCTGCTAGTTTTCCACGAGGAGTTACAATTAGTTGTGTGGTAGTTCAGCCGTACTGCCAGTAGAGGGTGCTACATCTGCCTATGCCAGCTCATTGCGCCCAGTGCTGAGGTTCTATTTAGGCTGAAAGGGTCGATAAAACACCATCAGGACAGAAAATTGGACTATAAAGCCTAATTTTATAATAATTTAACTGGCAATTAGTCTTTTTAGTGAAGGTATATAATGTGACTGTGTACCTTTAAGCATTAGATCCATGACTCTGACCCAATTAATCAGATTTATTGTGATCAATTGATAATTGAAATAATCATCAACTAATGTAGTAATTGATTAATCATTTACTAGAGAACAGAGACTCTTTAGCTGACAGAGCGAGCAGTTACTGCTGTATACCAAGAATGTGAAAAAAAAGTTAAGATAGAAAAAAAATGTGTCAGTCTGCTCTATCCAGAACTCCAGAAGTAAAAAAGTTTGAGTTTGATCTATTAATTTAATTCGTAAAAATTCTTCTTTAAGTAGTCATTGGCTATCCAATAATTAATCAATTAATCTAAAGAAATTATTGACATTTGAATGAGCAACAATTAGCTGCAGCCCTAATCTAATGCTGCATATTCTGGTAACGGCTGTTGTGAGAAAAGCGAGTGCCGTCACTTTTGCACATTTTATTATGACTGGTTAGAACTGAAACATGAAGAGCAGCATCTGACGTTGACGCTGACAGCATTTAGGCTTCCTGAATAATAGTTTTTGTCACAGCATGTCATTCACCACTGTGGTGAAGTGGCTCTGAAGATTTAAACCCCTGAAAAAGGTGCAGCTTTCCTCCTTTTTTAAAGCAACAGCTCTCAGATAACAACTTCCTCCTCATTGGTTCCTGCAGATTTTTGTAAAACTGCTTTTGTCTTTAGTTCTAATTGTATTACAAATTCGCCTCAAAAAGTTTTCGCAACTTTTAAGCTCAATTTTGGAAAGGAAGATGATTGAAAGTTGTGAGTTACAAACCTGAACACAGTTAAAAAGGGAAAGTATGACGATGCAACGCTCCATCTTACAAATAAAAACGGCAGCGGAAGCAACTTAAGAAATGTTCACACCTTTTCTGTTCCACCAATGATACATATTGCACAAATATGGTTTCAAAACTTTATTTTTAACTCTTTGTGAGTAAATTTTTGATTTCCTCTTTCTCAGAACAGTTTGCAATCATTTCTTAAGAAAACCTGCTTCATCCTGTTCCGAGGAACAAACCGTACAGGTTTGATCATCAGGCTGCGTTCCTGCTCTATTTTCTGACCACGCAAGTACAGACAGGTCTGTGATTGATGAAAATCCCTTCTCCCAGAGGGGGTCTAACAGTGTGACCACCTGCCGGGCAGAGAGAGCAGAGGGGAAAATCCCTCAGGGGGACGTTGAGCTCAGACTCACTGGAGACGTGGATCTGTGGGAATGCAAATGTGGCGCACGCTGGGTGGGGGTAAAAACAGACTCCATCCAGGCTTTGCTGTCCACTCCCCTCCAGGCTCAAATCTAAATGATAAACTCCAGTTTATCTATTCCCTGCACACCCAGTGTTTATTAAAACATGTGCTTTCTCTCCCCAGCATCATCTCATTGTTACCAGACAGGAACCGCTCCGTCAGATTGCAGGATGTTCACTGGAGAGGCACAACCTCACTTCCTGTTGGCTCAAGACGGGCAGATCGGGTGTCACCCGTCTGTCATCATCACCACTGACCTTGTGAATGCGTCCCTGCGACCCCTAACATCTGGTTGAACAAACAGGGGCAAGCAGGCTGTCATCCTGTAACCCTGTAGTTCTCAAACTGGGGTACAAGCACTCCTGGTGGTACTTAGGCTGCTGTTAGTGGCCCTTAGAGGAAAGCTGAGTCCAAACCTGCTAATAGAGCTATGAGGGGCAAATAAGCTCAAAAGAAGCCAGAAAGCAATTTATCAACTTAAAGGAATAGTACACCCAAAACATGATTAGCCTTCATTTTCTACTCACCCCCATGCTGAACAACACTCTGGAGTACTTTTTTGATATCTCAAATGCATCTGGAGATCTGGGAGGCTTCTTGCTGTCTGCTGACATTCAAATAATGGAGGTCTATGGCGCCCGAGGCAGAAAGGTCCATAAAAGTCCACAAAAAACGTGTCAATATTCCTCCATACTGCTCGTCCAATGTATTCCAAGTGTCCTGAGTGGGTAGCGTCCAGAATTTACTCGAAACGAAGTCATTTAGAATGTTTTTAGAGCATAAACAGTAGTGTATAGGATTTCCTAAAAGCGCGTTCACGAGTCTACGGAAACTGCGGCAGACCAAACCAGATGAAAGTGCGCATTCAGCGTCTGCTCTGCCGATAATGCAAGCGTAGAAGAAGAAATGTGCTGTTTACCTGTGCAAAGAAAGAAACAACGAAAGAAAAATGTCTGAGGACTTCAGTGTTGAGGAAGAGCATGAGTTCTTTGCCGAGCTGAATGCGCACTTTCATCTGGTTTGGTCTGCCGCGGTTTCCGTAGCGTCGTGAACGCGCTTTTAGGAAATCCTATACACTACTGTTTAGGCTCTAAAAACATTCTAAATGACTTTGTTTGGAGTAAATGCTGGATGCTACCCACTCAGGACACTTGGAATACATTGGACGAGCAGTATGGAGGAATATTGACACGTTTTTTGTGGACTTTTATGGACCTTTCTGCCTCGGGCGCCATAGACCTCCATTATTTGAATGTCAGCAGACAGCAAGAAGCCTCCCAGATCTCCAGATGCATTTGAGATATCAAAAAAGTACTCCAGAGTGTTGTTCAGCATGGGGGTGAATAGAAAATGAAGGCTAATCATGTTTTGGGTGTACTATTCCTTTAACCCTTTAAAGCCCGATCAAGAATAAAACAAAACAGAACATTTTTTTTGGTTTGAAGTCCTTATTTGGACTTTTAACAAAATATGTAAAAAGAAAAAACATAAATACATCTTTTATATTAATAATTTATTACTATGCGATAAGTGAAGATTATTTTTTGTGTAGTCTTCTGCTGGCTTTTATCAGGTATATCTGATTGTGTACAATAGGATTTTGAGCAAAGTTTTTACCATTAAATTATGCAAAAGGTGTCAGACGCAAAACATTTCAGAAACCGTATGTATCAAATACGATACATTTGGCATTATAGGGTAAAACTTAACCACTGAAAAACAAGTGTGGGTGATTACTGTAAAAATGCTCATAGGTGTATATTTATTCTCCAGGTGCACAGTTTTATACGGTGGCCCTGAAGTCCAAACTGCAACTACAAATCTAAAAGCGCAACTACATTGACCTACCGGGAAAGGTAGGTACCAGTGGGAAACATGAGACATTGCTGATTGGACGCCGCCGCCGTTTGACCCTTGAACCGGAAGTCATTCTGCCTGCTGCGGCTTTTAAAAACATGGTTATTGTCGGCGCCCCAAACATAGCTGCCGTTATCCAGGAATATTTTGAATCAGGACATACGTACGAGGTGCTACTGGATATGCTCAAGACTAATCACGAAATTTCCGTTAGTTTGCGTACACTGAAGACACATTTAAAAGAAGCTGGACTGTTCAGACGACGCAACTTCCGGGTCAAACAGCGGCATCATCCAATCAGCGATGTCTCATGTTTCCCACTGGTACCTACCTTTTCCGGTAGGTTAATGTAGTTTTGTTTTCCTTAATGTAGTTGCGCTTTTAGATTTGTAGTTGCAGTTTACACTTCAGGGCCACCGTAGTTTTATATTGTTAAAACACTTTACAGTACAGTATTTTAGGGTTTATCTTTTAACTTCACATTTATGTTATTCTTATAAATACATTTTTCTAAGGTCCATGTTTGTGTGTCCATTTTTTTATAGATTTTCTGCTGCTGTAAAGACCAGAATTTCCCTATTGCCGACAGATCCTCCCACCTGAGCGATGCACTTCTGCAGCTCCTCCAGTGCTACTATAGCTCTCTTGGGTACATGTTTTAGTCGGTTTATCATTGTGCCATACTATTTAAACAACTTAAAGGTGTAAAGGAATATCTTTTATTTCTGGGTGGATCATCTCAATAAGTGGTCCTCCTAATTGTCAATCACATGTTAACATAAGGCCGTCCAACGCGCATGTTAACATAAGGCCGTCCAACTTCCCGTTAGCTATCTTTTTCTGTGCACTGTCAGGCATATATCTGTGGTGAGCTACGGTTTCAGACAGTCATCGAAGCTCACCTTTCTCACCGTGGTTCTTAGAAAATGATTGTAAGAGAAAAGAAAGGCCTCAGAAGAGGCAGATATATCCAGGAATGCTTTGCATGGAGAGCTCTCCTCGCAAAGCATTATGGGATTTGCTATCAGAGCGGCCCACTGTCGCCATAGGCTGCCGCTACCCGACAACAGCGACTAATAACAAAGATGGCACAGGCACTGCGCAGTGGAGGAGTTACATGAGCAACGGTGAGTAAAAAATAGTGATAATTTGTTCAAATGGTCAGTTAAGTGAGTTTGCTATAAAGTCCACTATTTAGTCCCCGCTCTATATAGTGACTGAGGGTACAGGGTTGTGCATGTGCATTTATTTTTAAAGTTGTAGGGCAGCGGCTGTTCCAAACGTTGCATTTCCAAATTCTCCCATGTGGTGCACGACTTTCCACGAGTGAATAAAGTGAATGAGTTTGGAGGAAGGTTCGCAAGCTCTTTGGTTGGGGCTGGTTTGTTGGAAGCATCTTGCTAACCAGTTAGCAACTCAGTGCTAGCAGGTTCCCAATGGGAAATTCCATTGGGAACAAGAAGCACTAAATTGATGACTTAGAAACGACACTGTCAAGGAACGCTATGGACAGCGGAAACATGCAAGAGGAGGAGAGTTTAGTGTCGGAGGTCGTGGATGAGTCTCCATTATTTAGAGGAGGAAAGCGGGGACGAAGATGTTGTGGAAGAGGACGCCAGGGCGGCAGAAGCTTGGTTTGGTGTAGAAGGCTTCCAGCCGTACATGTTTGAGCCCTTGCCTCGCAACGCTGCCAGTTCTGTTAGCTCTACGCCTGCCGAAGACACAGACGTCCATCCCCGTGAACACTGGGACGGAACTCAATGGGAAAGGAAACGATTCGGATTTCAACCGTTGCGCATACTAGCTGCGACATATGAATCAAGATGCTATGATGATGATGCTATTCTATGGTATCGGGGCCATATTTGTTGGTACTCGCCAATACCAATACCACCATTTTAGTGCTGGATCGGGGCCCCGCCCAAAACTGGTGTCGGTATCGGTGCAAGACTAGTTTAAAGCTCTACATTTGTAATAACAGGCCTCACATACTGGGCCAAAGAACCAATAAAAGTCAGTGAGTCTTTACTGGAACTAATAAAAATCACCTCTTCTGTCACAAATATGACTTCATGCTCCTTCTCTTGCTTTTAGTCCACCTGTAGATCCTCGCTACAGGTGGACTAGGTAGATTACTCGCATGTAGACCTGTTTCTGTGCACAAGTTCAACTTTTGCTACTTTGAGGGTGGAACCAACCTCTTAAAAAAGGACTGTTTTCTTTGTTGTTGGTGCTTGTAACTTTAGCATTGCATCTTCGGGCTAAGAGCAGAAATCTGACTTTATCCAACATTCATCTTTATGGTCAACTTACAATAAAAAAATGCTGGACAGAAAAGGAAAAAAATGCTTTAGAGTCGCTGCAAAGTGATTAGAAATTAATTTTCTGTGTTTAACAATAAATGATTTTATTCAAGCCTCACGTTATTAGCAACGGCGGGAGTGGCAGCCCAGTGGATAGGGTATAAAGCTTGGAATCATATGAGGTTGTGAGTTTGAAACCCACTCCCACAGCCTCCATTCTGACTCTCTGACCCTTAACCTCACACTGCTCCCCTGGCGCCGCACAGTGGCAGATTAAATATAGGGAGTGAATTATTAAAATGATGTTAATGAGCGTGTATTTTAATTAAAACTGGACCCCGCCCGATACTGGTATCGGCATCAGTGCAACACTAGTTTTAATATAAGAAAATATGGAAATATTGAAGCCAAATTAAAAAGCTTTTTTCAGGCACTTTAGTCCTAATGAGAAAATTGCACCCGGAACTAATGATTGCAGCTCTTACTTTATTAAACCACATGGAAACAATGATTACGTTGCAGATTTGGGCTATGGAAAGACCATTTTTAATTTAATTCTGGCACCCTTTTCCACCCATATAATTAAAGATGTAGTGTCCTTATAATACTCACTCATTTCTTTCCAGGTGTAATGTGAGCTGCTGACCCTCAGCTGAGATCAGAACCTGGACCTCTGCTGGATGCTGGACACATAAACACAGATGTTATCATTGCATCATATTGCTAATTGGAAACAGTTTTTTTTTTATTTGACAATCATTTGAGATTGATCACAAACCTCTTTGTTAGCAGATCTGATGTGCCTGACAGGATGCAGCCACACAGGAGATGTAATCTCATAACTCTGGATGTGTTCGAGGCTCTTCGCTCTGTTCTGCTTCTTTTCTCCTGCTGGAAATACCAAAGAATTGCTGATAAACATATGAAAAAATGTGTTTTTGTTTTTAAAATAAACCAACGCATCTGTGTCCAACGCGTGCATGCTTTAATATCAAACATTAAACTAGAAAACACAGATTTGCTCCAACAAAAGCAGCCTCACCGTCAGAAACAGCGTCCCCGGAGCGAACAGCAGAGACTCGGTGCAGAAAGACCGTGAAGCAGAGACACAGGGAGACCCGGAGGACACCGAGAGCAGGAGGAAGCATCCTACCGAGCGGAGAGCAGCCTGCATGGGATGGATGGTTCACAGCAGACGGCGCAGAGGCATCGCGGAAAGCCGCTCCTGCTGCTGCGCTCAGGCTGAATGAGATGCTGGGAGCGCAGAGGAACCATCAGCCCCTCCCTCTCATTCAGGGCAGGATGTGATGAAAGGAGCCCAGAAATACACTGATCACCCCTAAAAATACTATTACTTCCCTCTACATATCCAGACATATATATATATATATATATATATATATATAACACTTTAATGACTTTCTATTTTTTATTTAACATATTTATAATGATCTATATTAAACATTTAGTTGTGTATTTTACAATTTTTATGTCTATATATATATGTGTATATAAATATATGTATGTATGTATATATATGCATATATGTATGTATGTCTATATATATACATGAATTCAACATACATATATATTCAATTCAATTTATTTCTATAGCGCCAAATTCACAACACATGTCATCTCAAGGCACTTTACAGTTCAACCAGATCCTCCAGTCAAATTGATACAAAGTTTTCTATCTAAGGAAAACCAGTTGATTGCATTGACTCATTGAGTCAAATACAATCCCTCACACTAAGCATGCTTGTAGCAACAGTGGAGAGGAAAAACTCCCTTTTAACAGGAAGAAACCTCCAGCAGAACCAGGCTCAGTGTGAGCGGCCATCTGCAGAGGCCCACTGGGGTTCAAGGAGACAGAGGAAGAGATACAAAAAGCAGCTTTAAAAGGCAGCCCCGTCCAGGAAACACACAGCCGGGCAGACGAGCACCAAGCCAGCTCCCATGTCAGAGGATGAAGAGAGGACATCCAGTTAGTCACAGTCAGAGAAACAGGACCACACTGGAAAACAGGCTGATCTCCAGCATCTGTAAACAAAGGTGTTGATGGAAGCAGCACAGCTGACGTATATATACATGTATGTATGTATATATTTATGTGTGTGTGTGTATATATATATATATATATATATATATATATATATATATATATATATATATATATATATATATATATATATATATATATATATATATATATATGCATATATATGCATATATATGTATGTATGTATATATACATACATTTATACACACATACATACATATATATGTATGTATGTATATATTTATATATATATATATATACACACACACACACATATATATATATTTATACAAACATACATACATATATATCTATGTATGTTGCTACATTCATGCTGATTTTTGCACAATTTCTATCTTAGTCAGTTAAATAACCTGCTGCTGTCATTTTTGCACATCTCTAATGTTGCTGCTATATTCAGATATCCATTACTGTAAAAATGTCCATAGCTCTATATTGTTTATTTATTCTCAAGATGCACAGTATTTATATTGTTAATCCATTGTACAGTACAGTATCTAATCTATGTTTTTATTCTGTCACATATTCTTTTATTTTTTATACACTTTTCAAGGTTCACATTTGTGGGACAATAAAGGATTTTCTATTCTGTTCTAAAGGGAGTGTTGGGTTAGTGATTAGAGCAGAGCGCTTGCACTCTGAGAAGGTCTCAAGTATCTGGTTCAATCCCCACAGCCTGCACTATGGGTCCCTGAGCAAGACCCTAAACCCCACACTGCTCCTTGGGTGCCGCACAATGGCAGCCCACTGCTCCCCAAAGGGAGGGGTAAAATGCAGAGGGTGAATTTCCCCAATGTGGGACAATTAAGGGATTTATTTATTTTTAAATAAATGCATTTTCAAGTGATACAAAATGTTAGATCTACTTATTGAATGAGATATTCCCATTGAAGTACTTTATGATACATTATTGCCTCCTTATACCTCAGACATCACATCACTTTGAAAATATTGACTTTGTGACTATATGACTTTGAAAATATTCTCCTAACCCTCTACTAGTTCAGTTTCTTACAAACCTCTGGGGGTATAAATGTGTGACATCTACTTATTTAATTTTATATTTTACTCACATTTATGTCTTTCATCATTTATGTTTTGGCTCTCTGTATTCCAAAGAAATGGCAACACAACGATGAGCTAGAACAAACTCCTGACCTGCACTTGATCTGGTGGATATTCTTCAATTATACAGAACGATGGATAAAACCTACAGGCTGAAAATAATAATTATCACAGAGGTTCATTCATCCAACAATGCAGCACTGTGATTAGTTAATAACATCTAGTTTTACATTTCTTTAATGGAACTTTAGATCTCAGCCAGCTACAGGTGTAACCAAACTAAGAGGCTGTTGTAGGCCTCCAGGCCAGCAGGGGGAGCCAAACTCCAGTTTAATAACTCAGTAAGTCTTTATTCATACTCCCTTTTATACATAGCTGGTATAAACTTACAAGCAGATTTTAACAAAATGAAATGTGAAACAAAAACACCAGAAAAGTTAATCTGATGTGGAAAAAAAAATAAAAATCATATTTTTTTAAACTGCAACGTTAAACTGAGGTTGACAGAACTCTGTCAGGAGGAAATATGGGAAACAGTGACTAAATAAATATAAAAAAACTCAAAAGATTAAAAATTTTCTAAACAGAGCAGGTATAGCTACCATAAAAAATACATTGCTGTAAAAATAATTAGTAATATTTCAGTCAAATAAATGCAAACAGCCCTTCTGTATATTATATGTTTGATTTCCCATACAGAATATTGAATTTATTCAACTGTTTCTTTACCGAAAATACAAAACAAGTTTATTCTTTGCTAAAAGAAAGTAAAATATTGATAGCCATTTTTATAAAAAAAAATAAATGAGTAATTTCAATTCTTAGATTGTTTCCCTCTTATTTTCTATACCTCTGATGACATCAACTGGTTTATCCAAAAGTTAATTTGTATTTCTGACATTTTGAATTGAAAAAGCTTCCTGGGTGGGAAGCGAAATGTCTTCAATCTTGGAAACAAAGTCCAGTGGATTGTTTTTTTTTTTACTTTTTGGAATGACTATGACCTGGATGACTGAGAATCTTCACCAGCACAATGGAAAAGCAACTGGAAAAAATGTTTTCTGCCTGCATATTAAGAGAAATCAAAGAACCACTGAACAGAAATGACTGAACTTCCAGCATCACAGTAAAGATCAGAATCAGCTGTTTTTCTTTTTTATTCCCTGACAGCAGCACAATGGGATAACACCTCAGCACGGTTCATTCATGCCATCTTTAAATAACTGCACCACTTGTCTCAGCATGTGCTTGTTTCTAATGTACGGCCATTTGTCGAGTCATTGTCTGCAGACGGAGACAGCCACCCCTCAAAGCAAATGGAGTCACAGCTGGTTTGATTTATGCAGAATTAAAAAAGATCTTTTTTTTTTTTTTTACTTAACCAATATTCACTTCCTATTATGTGAACTACAGTACGATGCCCAGGTTTTTAAGGAGCTTGCAGAATCAGAAATAAAGTTGTAACACTCCAGTGTAACTGAGCCCACTACAGTAACAGAATACAGTAATCCTGCAGCCGCCGCTCATACTGGGCCGGTCACTGGAAGTGTGATGATAAATATGTCAGTGGGTAGAGTGGATGCAGGGTGTGGGAGGTATTCTTAGCCCTGTTGACAGTGCAGACCAATGAAACCATTCCTACTGGGAGCCTCGGATACATTATGTTTAATTTAGTTCATAAAAGTTTGTTTTTTTCTGCACATTGTGATTTTTTTTTATAAAATCTATTTTCTAAGAGACTGAATGAAACTTAAAGCTAATGCATAAAATGATTGGAGGTCCAGGGAGGTTTTAAATATCAGGTGTTGGTTGTATTTGAATGCCATTCATGATATCACATGAGGACGTATTTTTAGAGAGGTAACCCCAGTAGAGCAGGATGGACAAGGCAAGACATGCCGCAGGTCGGATAACTGATAATGGAAGAAACAAATATGGCTGCACTTTAACAGGTTATAATGGAAATGGCTTAATAAATTAAACAAATAGGCTACAGAAGAATAATGGTGTTAGAGCGGCCATATTTAGCTTCAATGAAATTTTCCATTTGTATTTTGTTCCATTATTTTAGCAAATAACGTGTTTTTAAATCTAAGTTTGAAAAAAATGCAATCCATAAACTACTCTTTTAGGGGGAAAAAAAGGTGTTTGAGTGTAAATTTTTTAACTTTTCTTGTTAAATTTATTTTTACAAATTTTTTTCACATTTCTTTCAGATTTTATATTTTTTAGGAAATGTTTTAAATGTTTTTTCTTTTTTTTTTACAGACTTTACAAGAGTCGTTTTTCAAATGTATTTTCTTTTAATCTTTTTAGAGATTTTATATTTCCTGATTTGTGTTTATGTTTCTTTCATCTTTTTAGATTTTTTCTTTTCAGAATTTCTTTTCAATTTCTTTTTTTTGATTTTGTATTTTCAGATTTTTTTTTTTTTCAAATTTCTTTTTTCAGTTTAAGTTCTAGAAATTGCATTAATCTTTAACTACATTTCAGAGATCACTCTTCATGTTGTGTGGGCGGTTTTCCCATATGAGCAAAGAAAGCTTTCTATTGGTCTGCAGCGACGTTAGCAACATTTTCATTGATCAAGAGCGATCGTTTGTATTGGGAATGTTTTCTGTACAATAAAACTTTAAAAGAAGCCAATTCATAAAACTAAATCTAATAAACATATTTTTTGCTTAAAAAAAAAGTGTTGAATAGAATTGGAATTTTTTTTTAAATGTCAAATTTGTAAAAAAAAAAAAAAAAATGGTTACAAATGGCAAAAAAAAAATAAGTCTGAAAAAAAAAAAGTGTTGAATAGGATTGGAAATTTTTTTTAAATGTCAAATCTGTAAAAAATGGTTACAAATTTGCTAATTCTGGAAAAAAAAAGAAACCAAATCTGTGAAAACATCAAAATTACTCTCAAAACCAACGATTACATTTTTTTTTGTAAAGTTTAATAATGTCAGGATTGTAATTTTTATTTACAAAATGTGTCCTTTGCTCGTGAAAATATTGACACAAAATTCCCTCCATATCGCGGCGCCTCTTCAGTCAGAGTCTCTGAGACGCAGCAGTAAATACTCTGAGCTCAGAAATGTTTTTTTTTTGTTTTAAGAAGAGGAGGTGTCAGCAGGCGTCGTCCTCCAGGACGTCTGGGTGTTCCTCCCAGAACTGCTCCCCTATGATGTCACAGTGGAAGGCCTCCACTCTCCTCCTGCTCCGCGTTACGGGAACCTCCTTTTCCTCTTCATTTGGTAGCTTCATCCGTTTGCTAACAGTCTCCTCCCGCTATATAAAACAAAAATTAAGAATGTGAATAATAGAATAAACCGATCAGAGTTTTAGTTTTCTTCCGAATTTGGAAATCTTTCTATTTTTTTCTGAACTTTATTCAATTCAATTCAGTTTATTTCTATAGCGCCAATTCACATCATGTCATCTAAAGGCACTTTACAGTTCACCAGATCATCCAGTCAGATTGATTCAAAGTTTTCTATCTAAAGTAAACCAGCTGATTGCATCGACTCATTCAGCAATCCCTCACACTAAGCATGCTTGTAGCGACAGTGGAGAGGAAAAACTCCTTTTAACATGAAGAAACCTCCAGCAGAACCAGGCTCAGTGAGCGGCCATCTGCCGAGGCCGACTGGGGTTCAAGGACTCAACTATATAAAGACTACGGTAATGCCACATGTCTACTAAAAGAAAAGGAAGGATACCTGAAATTGATTGAAAAGGGGAAAAAAACAGCTTTCTTTCTACAGTTAATTAATCAAAGGAAATATTAAATGTAACAAACATTGAAATAAAAAGCAAAAATTGACTTTTATTATTCTGATTATTCTATTAAAGTCTCTGTTCCCAGAAGCATTTGACTAAACTCAAGCAAAAAACGTAGAAAATAACCATCGTTTTTTGCTGTTACATATAAATTACAATCTGGAAATAATCTTGAAGTAATAATTATAAAAAGAGGATCTACTTTTTAGCATTTAACCTGCTAATTAGAGGTCAGAGTTGATAATTCTTTAATTTAAATTCCAAAATCAGTCAGATTTAGAAAAAAAAAAAACAAAGCAGAAAAAAAACTCTATTATCTAATAACCCTTAAAAATAGGATAAACATCTCATCACACTGAGCTATTTTAGTTTGATTCTAATAATAATAAAGTTATGTTTTTGTTTCATCTTTGATAATAACCTGAACCATTACAGTCTATTCAGCTTAAGATCTACTACTAGAAACTTAATTTTACATTTATAGTTCTATCAGATATAAAAATAAATTATAATATTGTCACAAATGGAAAAGATCTGAATAAAACCAATTATTTCCTGCCGCTAAAGAAAGAGAAATCTAAAAGGTGAGGCTGTGTTGGACCAGACTGCAGAAGTTTACAGCCCAATAAAAAAACTAGTCTTTATTTTCATCAGCTGTTTCTGGTTCTTCAGGCTTTTAGAGTTTTTATTTTGGTCTTTTAACCTTTTAATCCATCTACTCTAAGTACCAGACTCTACCAGCAACTTGAAATGAGGCTGGGGACTAATTTATGGGTCAGATTAGATTCATGACAAAACAAATAAAGAAACATTACAGAGAAACTGATGCTGAGCATAAAAGAAATGAGATTTTAATCATCATCCAGGTATTATGTCAATATTTCCCAGTTCAGAGCAGAATGAGCTCAGCTCGGTCTTTGCAGAAACAAACCTTTTCCCAGATGAAGGCGGTGCCTTTCCGGTGAAGGACAGGTTCGTTGTTATAGTTGATGTTGAATTCGGAGAATAAGATCTCGTTTTTATCTGAAGCCAACGTTCCCTGAGTAAATAAAAAAAAATAATTTAGTTTTGTTGAATTATCAATACAAATAGTCACATATACAGGAGCTTGAATAGGTAATCACACCACCAGACAGCACCACCTGCTGGTTCTATTGTGTCATTATTTAATTTGTTCCAGGAAATACATTTTTTTTTTACTTTTTTAATATAAAGAAAAGAGGATGAGAATCATTTAATGAGCTCTAAATCAGTATCATTCTATCATAAACATTTCTATTCACTGCTGGACTCCTGAGCAGAAAGCTGAAGTGACGTATAGAGAACAGCTGCTTCAGTCCAGGCAGCTGCTGCCATTAAAGCCCATTTGTGTCAATCGATGCGGCATAAACAGCCTGATGAAATCTTAAATATATAATAGTTTCCACTACTTCACCAAATGTTTGAGATGAAATGTCAGCAGAGCAGGCAGTGAAGCTGTGGCTTCAAATAACCACGTTTTCTTTGAAACAAAAACAGCCAAAAAAAAGCTGACATGCCCATTAAAGACAGCACAAATAAAAAATAACAAATTAAAAGATTAAAATAATGAAATCCTGACATTGATTTTGATTATATACACACATATTTATATATTAATACATAAAACAAGTAAATAAGCCTGATGGAGCTCCTGAAATGACATTTTGTTGAGCAAGAAATCACTGAAATCAGGTTTTCTGTCATTTTCAGCAAACTTTACATAAAGACTTCTGCTCTTTTTATGAGGAAAGTGGTTTAATTTGTCTGGGGAAGTTTTTTTATTTATTTATTTATTATTTCTTTAAACAAAAAAATCTAAATGACCTGTCAGGGCGTTCCCTGCCTCTCGCCTGTAGGCAGCTGGAGTTAGAAACAAGCACCCCTCGCTGCCTCAGTTGGGATAAAGTTTTACTAAATTATCATTTAGGACATTTTTATTTATTGTTATTATTATTATTATTATTATTATTATTATTATTATTATTATTATTATCTGAAGTAATAGTTTGAATTTATAGTTTTCTTTAATGAGAGGGTACGTAAACTTTCAAGTACAACTTTAGATGCACTTTACAACCTATGGAACAACTTTTCATACATTTTAAAAGTGAAAAAAATATAATTTTCAAATAAACATGTTTGTTTCTCAGCTGCTTAAAGAAAACAAACATGAAGTTCACATTTATAAAATCCTTAATTTAAAACTGATAGGAATGTAGAGTGGGAAGAACACGGATTTAATACACTGTTGATTTTGCAGGATTTGCTTCTTGCAAAGCAGTTAGAAGTCTTTATTTTTATTATAGGTCCTCTTCAGCTATGAGGGACAGAATCAGGGCAAAAATCTCATTTTTAAGCCATTATTTCACATCTTAATGAATGATATAACTATATAATCGCCTGTAAACCCTTAAACATCCCAGCTCTCACAGGCCGAAGGCCTTCCATTCTTCGCTCATTACCAATATGAACTCGGTATCTGCAAAAGAGCCACTTTTCAGCACAATCAATCAGACTCCAACCTCTAATTGCTCATTGGTGACTGGATTTTAAACCGTCGTTCCAGGAGTCCAGCCTTTTATGTAAAAGTCTTATGATACATTCACAACTAAAGCAACACAGGCAGCAGCTGGTTTACAAGCAAAGTCAAAGGTTGACGCGCATCAAGGCGCAGCAAACGGTCCTGCAGCGCGTTTTGAGCAGCTGAAGCAGCTCGTCGTGAGCTTTTGAGAATCTGAAGCATTGAAGGCGCTGCAAAAGCAGGAAAAATTGAACTTTGGCTGCTGGACGCGCCGCATCAACCAATCAGAGAAGCTGATCTGGGAGCTGGCAGGGAGACAAACACAGCACTGCTGATTCAGAGCGCCATGATCACTCCTCTGAAACAGTTTATTAACGCCTAAATTAACTTAAAATGTGGAAACCTGCCGGCAACATTTGTTACATTTTATCATCCTGGTGCCTGCAGCTTGGATTACATACATTAAACCTGCCTTCCAGCCGCTGCGGCAAACCGCGAGGAGGCGAGCGGGCCTTAGGCTGCTGTTGAATGGGATTCCTAGTGACAGCGCACCGCCGGTATGTGGGAGTCTGAGCGGCTCCGACAGAGAAATAATATTTCGCAGGATAGTAATCTGGATGAACTCACTGAACAGATTAAATTTTCAGGTGGACTTTCAATTTCAAAAACATATAAAAACTACTTTTTAGCCACTGATCACAGCAAATATAGCTGCCATTGTTCCAGGCAAAGAAAGGATAGGATAGCTCCGCCCATCGTGCATCAGACCCACTTTACCACCGCGAAGCTGGAGCAGCAAAGACGCTTCATCCGCGCTTCAGAACTTTGCTCCTGCTGCTTGCGGTCTGAACGCAGCATAAGAACCCCGGCGAGTAAGCAAATTAGTTATAATCTGGTAAAATTGCAAAACACAAGAAAACAAGTAAAAATTACAATAAAAACATTCAAAGTAGAAATAAAAAAATATGCAAATACAAAATCACAAATTAATGATGTAATTTGTGATTTGTAGTTTTGAATTTATAATATGTACTTTAATTCTGCACAGCAGTAACTTCTAAATTTATATTCTGGCAAAAGAAAAATCTGATGAGATGAAAAGGAAGTAATATAAAAATCTTAAATTTGTTTACCTTTATTTATACATTCAGACATTTACTCAAACGCTTTTTGTTTCGTTTTTGACGGTTATCTTCCTCCATGAAAGATTCGGTCTGTAGATAATCGATGGTGATGGAAACTTTAATTGCACAGAATACTAGTTCCATAAAATGACCAACCCACTGACCAAAGCAAACATATGCCGCACCTTTCAGATTTTTTTAACTGAAAGATTTAAAAACTGTGATTTTCTTTTTGATAAAGAGATAAATAATAATAAACTTAAAGTGCTTTCCCAGCATGCACTCTGACACATTTTCTTACGTACAAACAAAGAGGCTGATCCGTTTTTGTTCCCACCTTTAGTCGATCCTCAGCCTGTGTTGTAGTAAGTCCTCCTTTCTGAACCAAGGTCCAAAAAACTGTGTTGTACAAGTTATTAATGTGGCCTAAAATATAGAAAACGTGCATAAATATATAGATCCTGCAGAGATATGAACTGAAACACACATGAATAAACTTACAGTCTGCTTGCCTCCAGCTGAGGTAGTCCCTCAGGTTCCGGTTTGTGGGATACAAAACCACCCGTCCATCAAAGCTGGGGGGGTACAGCAGGGGCTGTTCTCCAAAAAAGTCCTTCCAGTAAAACACATATGAGGAGGAAAACTGGGAAGCCACATGAGTCATGAGCTTACTGCAAAACAAGGAGAGAACATTGACTAAACAGAACCAGAATGAATGAGAGATCTGGGAATGTTGGTGAAAGAGGACCTGGCTCTTCTTTTGAACCAGTTGGAGCTTCTCTTAAAAACGAAGCTGAACTCATCACTTTGACCATAGGAGATGATGATATCCTCCAACTCCTCCATGACAGAGCGAGCGCTCCTGCTCATCAGCCCCAGCGCCCTGTCGTCATTCGGCTTTTTGAACTGATGCTGCTCTGCAAACCTGAAACAGATTCATTCCAAAAAAGGTCAAAAACAAATAAATAAACATGCAAATCTAACTGAAAAAACAGCTCCACCCCTTTTTCTTAGCCTGCAACACCTGATACCGGCCTCTAAAAGGAGGTCGTTAGGGGGAATTATCAGTGGTGTCAAAAGTTCACACATTTGTTACTTAAGTAGAAGTATAGATATTAGAGATGGAACGGTTTATGAAAACCGTCCGAACCGTTCGGTTCAACTGTCTCGGTTCGGTTCGCGTGTGTTGCGTTCGGTTCATGCGCTGCTCCTTTTTCTCATAGGCGAAGCGTTTACACTCCAGAGCAGAAGGTGGCGGTACTGCGACCAAAGCCAACCACCAGTAGTAAACAAGAAGAAGAAGAAGCGAAGCAGCGTAGCCGGGTGTAGCAGAAAAAAATCAGTTGTTGTGGAGAATTGTGTGGGTATGGCGAGTGGGAAAGAACAGGAGTTGGAAGACGCTCCAGCAGCACTTTATAGGTCTGCTGTATGGGACCACTTTGCATTTAGAGTGACCTACGATGACGGCGGAAAGAAAGTTGTGGATAAAAGTGCAACAGTGTGCAAGCATTGTGCAACACGTTTTGTTTATGCTAACAGCAACATGACCAACATGTCATGCTAACCCCGAAATCCCACATACTCCATCAGCGCTCGCCCCGCTGCGCTCCAGACCGCCTGCACAAAGCAAAGCCTACAGCCTCCACTGTGGCTCCCGTCCGCTCCGCTCTGAGTTCCTTGGAGATCGTAGAGGGCATGCGCCAGATGATGAAATTCAAAGCAGCAAAACATGCGGAAATGATCCAGGGTTTCCTCGGATCATTAAAAATAATTACAATTCATTTTTTGGGGGGGATTTTTTCATTAATTTCATTAATTATTATGGGATTTCGGTGTAACAATCAACATATACCGAACCGTGGATTTTGTGAACCGTTCCACCCCTAATAGATTGTGTTTGCGTTATATGACTCATCCAATCACTAGTTTTCACTAGATGTGTATGGAGCACATGATCTGCATTGGATGGCGCACATGACGGGAAATAAATATTTAGAACATTAAAACGAAGCCAAGAGTAACGAGTAACGTTTGTTTTAATGTAAGGAATAGAAAGTACAGATACTGGTGTAAAAATGTAATGAGTAGAAGTAATGGAGTAAAGTATAGATACATAAAGTGTACTTAAGTACAGTAACAAAGTATTTGAACATAATTACTTGTGGCCTCTGGGAATTGTTGACTTGGCGACATGTTTTGGTCCCCTTCATGGTGATGAGGATTATGATAGCGGGTATTGGAGGCTAACAAAGACCTCAACGACTCCCGATTACCAAGAGGCGGACCTGTTCTTCCAGTGCAATTTGCATGTTTCCTAAGCCACAACAAGGCTTTGTTAGGCTACTCTATACAGATTGGAACTCAACCCTGATTCTATCATTATGAATAGAAAAAGCTTCCTGGATGGGAAGAGAAACATCTTCAAACTTGGAAACAAAGTCCGGTAGATAGTTTTTTTTACTTTTTTGGAATGACTCTGACCTGAATGACTGAGAATCTTCACCAGCAATCAACTGGATAGTGATAAGATAATTATGTTACGGCTGCAGTGGCTTTCTGCACTTTTCCTTGCAGGGTTCTGGATGCAGGCCTTCTGCAGGTGATCTGTTTCGCCCTAATTGGTGCTCGTCTGCTTTAAAAGCTGTCATGCAAGCAGCAGACAGGAGGCTTCTCCCTCTTACCTCCTCAGCACCCCGTTTAGTTTGGTTTGGTTTGTATTCTATGGTTGGGTTTTGTTAGGTTTGTTTGCATTTGCCTATTTCTGTTTAGTTATTGGTTTTGCATTAAGCCATTTCCTATTCCCCATTGTATTTATCCATTATTCAGGTATTGTTTCTTTAGTATAATTTAATAAATTCAATTTTCACTTTAAAGAGTGGTCTCCTTTAATGTTACCCCCACCAAACAAGCCTGGTGGACGTAACAATTATCACTGATGATGTGTGAGTTTGTTACACTTTAATAGAAGCTGCCTGTTGCATGTTAGAACTGATGTTTTCCACAATAGTTTATTTAATTTGTTTTTCCTGAGTTTTTGCGGCACTAGTGGCTCATTTTTCAACAGTAGGCCGACAGGAAAGGGGGTATGAGAGAGAGGGAGAGACATGCGGCAAAGGACCACAGACCGGATAGCGATGCCCTTCAGTTAAGAACAAAGTGTAATATTTTGATAAGGCTGCAGCCATTGATGTCTCCTCATCTGCTAACATGTGTGATGTGATGATGTGGCAGATTGGAGATGTATAAAATGGCTTTTTAACTGTTAATCAGGGTCACTTCCTGAGAGGTGAGCAGCTGTCTTCTTTAACTCTAAGCAATTTATCTGATCTGAGTAAGATTACAATTTCTATCAAACTCTGTAGTAAATTCTCATTGTTATTTAATACATATAAGTTATGAAGTGTTATTTAAAGAGTTTGTCCTAACTGATCTCTTTTCAGGAAGAAAAAACAACCAGAGAGAGAAAACTTCAAGGTGTAAACACACACAGAGAGCATTTCTTTAACAATAGTTTAAAGATAGATAAAATAAATGTTACATTTTTAAAATAAAAACAATACAATGAAGCAGAAAACTCACCTGTGGAAGTTGCGACCGTCCAGTCTTACGACAATGTAGCAGTTCTTTAGGCAAGTGTCGTCTGTTTCAAAGCTGCGGACATATTCAAATTTACTTTTTGCCATAATAACAGCGGAGCTGGAAAAATAACTCAGAGTGAAACAGGATCTTCCTGCAGCTCCGAGTCTGCAAATTCTTCCGATCAACATAAAGCGACTGTTGGGGGGGAAAAAAGGGGAAAAACACCACCTCATTAAAACAATGTCAACTACATCTATTATTTAGACAGTATCTGGATTATTTGCAGCAACACGTTCGATTAATTCATCGTCTGTTAGTAATGAATGAGCAGTTAGCAACTGAGCTACGCGTTTATTTGGTTATGCTAATAAAACAGCTAACCCGATTATTCAAGCTTTCTGCCACCTCATTTCACTAATATTACTCTTATTTAATAACACATCTATTAAATATCGGCTCTCCGGGATCACTCACGCTGCTTTGTGTATAGTCCGTCCACCAATGCTGTCCTAAGTGCAACACTACCTTCAGAAGTCTCCTCAAACAAAGGTTCCGGGTGAACAAGATCAGTTATTGGTTTCTTCTAGGAAATCTATGGAAACATTTTTTCATCCTATATTCATTAATTATCTTCTGGCGAACTGCGTGGATTTATCTAATGCCAGTGGTAAAATATTTTAATTAATATTACTTAATTAAAGGATGTGCATCACAACTTGTTAGTTGGTGACAGTTCTGTACCATGGGGGGGATGTATATCCATTATAATTTATTTATTTATCATTTTGCTCTTATATGTCTTAATCTTTTATTTTTGCTTTTGTCAACTGGCAAACGGTGCACGCGCAATTCAATAAATCAATACATTTTAATAAAAAGGAAGCAGGAGGCTTTGGTAGGGTGGGTGATGAGACCCCTGAAACATCCCCGCCCAAATGATTGCAACAGATTTTAAACTCACAAGCGATTCAAACAAACAAGCAAAGAAGTAATTCAAACATACCGTGTAGCAAATTTAAAGTACACTGAAAAATATTAAGTGGCTTAACCTACAATTTTGTATTATAATGGGATCAATATTTTTCTCAATGTGCCAATTACAGTGTTTACATCACTTCAAATTGTAGGTTAAGCCACTGTTTTTTTTATTTTGTAAAAAAATAAAATAATAATAATAAATAAAGCATTAAAAAAGATCCTTATTAAGGTTGATGTGTGATGATGTTTAATGATGTGTTTTGTTTATCCAACTGACTTTAATGTAAAATTGATATATATATATATATATATATATATATATATATATATATATATATATATATATATATATATATATATATACATATATATATATATATATATATATATATATATATATATATATATAAAACTGCACAATATATAAAACTAGGAGGATTTGGATTTGGGATTGAAGCGATTGTGCACCAAAACAGCTGATTTTGTTTAGAAAATAAAATTTCGGGTATTCAGCATATCGGGTAAGTTAATAATAGCATTAGGGCTTAAACAATTAAACAGATAAATTGTGATTAATTGATTATTGAAATGATTGGCAACTAATTTATTAATCAATTAATAGTTAACTGGATTCTCTAAAACATGCCTTTACTTTACTTAGACCAGTAATTAAACCAACATTGTAAAAATAAATAAAAATAATAAAAATTTTGCATTTAAGACAAAAAAAAAAAAAAAAAAAAAAACGAACAATAGTCTATCCAGAACTCCTCAAGTGAAAATGTTTTAGCTTTTCCTCTTCAAGGAACTTTTTATAATCCAATTATTAATTGGACAAATTATTTAGATTCATCGGTCAGCAAAATAATGATTAACTGCAGCCCTAGATATCATTCATAAGGATGAAATAGAAATGATTGTTATCTGTTCCATTTAATATAGCATTAATAAAATAAAAAATGAACTATTCTACGTTTTTTTTTTTTTACATTATTTTATTATAAACAATTGGAAAAAAATGTTTCTTATCGTTTTATTGTTGGTTAAAATGTAACAGGAATAATATACGGATTGGTTACAATATTTATATCATTATGGAAATACATGTTGGTGCATGCTTGATTTTTAAACATTAAGGCAAAAAATATCCAGGCAAACATAAATCCCTCCCACCGGTAGTGACGTAGATATATAGAGGGGCTGTGGGATTTGTAGTCCAGTTTAAAAAATGGTTTCTTCTCTTTACTCTTGGGAGATAAAACCAGGCTACTAGCTAACATAAATCATTTAATATTCAGAATAAAAATATTATTGCGTTTACGGTGCAGTAATTGACCTCTGGACATGTTAAGAATATAAACTAAACTCAGATAAACAGCAACATTCCCAGAATTCCTTGCGTCATGTCGTTCATCGCTTCTGCGGCTCGTTTGAAACATGGAGGAAAAGGAAAGAAACTCTGCGAAGCCCGATAGAAAACAAACAGAACCGGAGACTGAGAGCAAACAAACAGAACCGGAGCCGGTACCGGAGGGTGATGAATTAAATGTCTGCTCTGAGAGGTTCGACCCGCTGCTGGCTCTCTACTCCCCCACGGCGCCGCCGCTTCCCTTCCCCAACATTAAATGCTTCAACAACGTGGCGGAGTACGAGAGCTTCCTGAGAGGCGGCCCTGGCCGAGCAAAGCCGGAGAATGTGGAGAAAAGGCTGCGGAAAGCCACGAAGGGCCGGGCGGACCCGGAGCGCATGGAGAGGCTGAGAAAGCTGATGGTGAACAACCCGGTGACCGAGTCCCAGGAGGCGGGAGAGAGCAGCGGGGCAGCGCCGAGAGGAAGGAGGCGGAGACCGCAGAGAAACGTCCTGACCAGGATGGCCTGTAGGTCCTAAAACAGACCCTACAAACTAAACACAGTTAATTTAGGTTTTATTTGTCTAAAGTTAGAAACCGCATATTTTACGACGCAGTATTAGAGCCAGGCTAGAAAATGTTGTCTTCTATTTCGAGAATAAACTCGTAAAATTACGAGAATAAACTCGTAAAATTACGAGAATAAACTCGTAAAATTACGAGAATAAACTCGTACAATTACGAGAATAAACTCGTAAAATTACGAGAATAGTCGTACAATTACGAGAATAAAGTCGTAAAATTACGAAAATAAAGTCGTAAAATTACCAGAACAAAGTCGTAAAAATTACGGGAATAAAGTCGTAAAATTGGCAGTATAAAGTCGTAAAATACGTCAATTAAGTCGTAAAATTACGAGAAGAAAGTCGTGAAATTACGAGAAGAAAGTCGTAAAATTACGAGAAGAAAGTCGTAAAATTACGAGAATAAAGTCGTAAAATTGGCAGTATAAAGTCGTAAAATTACGTCAATAAAGTCGCAAAATTACTAGAACAAAGTCATAAAATTACCAGAACAAAGTCGTAAAATTACGAGAATAAAGGCGTAAAATTACGAGAATAAAGTCGTAAAATTACGAGAATAAAGTCGTAAAATTATGAGAAGAAAGTCATAAAATTACGTCAATTACGTCATAAATTACGTCAATATTACGAGAATAGAATTTAGATATCCGTTTAGATATCTGTATTTACATTTTGATTAGGATGAATAATAATTTAAGATATCTAAAATTACGTTTTGACTAGTCAAAAGTCCTTTCAAGATATCTCAAATTACGACACCGGATTTGTCATTTAAAGCGTCACACGCTGATTTAACTTTTCCTCCTTTGGATTAAACTGACAGTAAGGAATTTTTTAGGAATGATCCTCCTGGAAGCCCATTAAAAAGATCATTACACATTTTGACCACTCAGAATGTCAATTTAAGATATTTTTAATGGAAAAGCTGAACAATTTAAGATATCATCAATTCATTTAGAGATATCTTAAAAGGAATTTCGAATAGTCAAACTTACAACTCAAGATATCTTTAAATTTGTTTTTTCTAGTCATTATTTGCTTTTAAGATATCTATAATTGAGTTTTCCCTAGTCAAAACTGCATATCTCCTATCCTAAAATACATTTAAGATATCATGAACTATGGTGGCATTTGAGATATCTTTAATTAGAATTATGACTAGTCAAAACTAAAATCGAGATATCTTAAAATTAGTTTGACTATTCGTAATTTAATCGTAGATATCTGAGATGTGTATTTCAGATAGTCAGTAATTCATGCTAGATATCTTAAATTGACATCTCCATACAAGTTAGTGGTAAATCTGACGTCATTTCGACTAGTCAAAATATAACTAGAAAAAGCTGTTTCGGAGAAACATCAAAGTGGGAATGCTTTTGCTGAATGAAACAAGCTGAAATTAACTGCAGAACATATGAAAATGTGATAGGAAGTCATCAGAAAGTTCAAACTGCAGAAAACAATTGAATTATCTGAAGATTTTGTAGGGTAGAATCATTTGGCAGTAAAATTGCAGAAACAGACTCATCTTAAAAGCTGCACAGCCAAACCATACATGATATCAAAAAATGTCTTGAATGTGGGCACTAGAAGGGTCTTAATATAATGTCTCCCAAGTTGCTAGAAAAATGTATAAAGAAATTTTGAAGGGGGGTTTACCTACTTTCCAGAAACATGTCAGGCGTGTTATGAATTAGCAGCAAACAGAAAAGCTTAATTCCTGTCCAGAAACAGAGCAGAATGAAGCCAAAGTTCACAACATAGGCTGAAAAGTATGAAATTAGCTGAAGTAGAAAAGAAATTACAAAGAAAAACTTTAATCTTATCTGGTTGAAGAAAAAATTTGTAGCTTAAGGATGGGAAGTAAAATGTTGAGGACGATGGTATTGAATAAGTATTAACATTTTGAAATCATATGTGGAAATGTCAAGACTTGGCAAAACAATTGGAAAATTATTTAAAATGTGTCGGTTGATCAGCATAAAGAAAACAGTGTCATCCTTAGAGGATTGAAAATCTACAAACCTATGTGCAAGACTGACCATGAGAAGCAGAGGAAGGACAGAGAGAGAAGCTTATAGAAAGAGAGCTAATACCACTTAAGGAGCTGAATTTATAAAAAAAATTGAACCTGCATGTTACGAGCCGCTGTGGTAATGAAAGCACCGTTGGCAGGCTTAGGCTGCATGTTACAAGGTTAGCAGATGCTTTATTACAGTATAAATCTTAGAACCTGATTAAGAAATATGCACTGAGGTGTGTGGTCCACAGGCCTTGGTAGTGTAATTTGAAGAAATTGGTTGACTTTGGGTCATAGCTACAAGCCATACGGCACAATGAATGAGTGTGCGTAAGGAAGAGGCTTTTATTTTGTAGGTTCCCTTTAGTCTTATTTTGAAAGTCTATCATGGATGTGTGTCAAGGGAAGGGTCATGCCCAGCAGTGATATAGAATCCATTTCCAAATATGAAATCACTGGTTTTCCATGTTATTGGGTGAATAGATGCTGTATTAGAGCGTAAATGGGAGACTTTTATTGTGAAATTTGCTCCTGGGTATGTTTTGAAAAGGCTTCTAGAGTCTAATAGTAACAAGCTGGTGGAGTTTGGGTCATAATGCTGAGCCATTTGCATCAATTAATACACGAGTATAATATAGAGGCTTTTATTTTGTAGGGTAACTGAAGTCTTATTTTGAAAGTCTAGCAGGGTTGTGTGTTGAGAAAAGGGTCAGACCCAGCAGTGATACTTGATGACTTTCCAATCGTTAAATTACTCTTTTCCCTTGTTATTAGGGCAGTAGATAAAGTGGCAATGGGAGGCTTTTATTTTGAAATTTTCCATGGGGTGTGTTTTGAAAACCCCCTAGAGTCTCATTTTTTAAAAAGTGGTTGAGTTTCTGTCTAAGCGAGAGCTATCCTTTGTCTCCAATTGGGGTAACTTTCATGGCTGTAGCTCATTCACAGCCTTAATGGGAAGGAGGAATATAAAGGTTTATAAATCCTGCTGGTCTCATTAAATAACATGCAGCACAATGGTAGAGCAGAACTCTCAAAAGCAAAACTTTCCCTCCGAACAAACGAGCGGTGAGCCAAAACCGTATTAGGTATTCAAAAAATTCTTTCACCGTGAGCGTCAGCCATCTTTGGACTACAACTGGTGTAACTTTCATATTTCTACAATATTTCGTCTAGGCGTGGTGACGATGTAAAAAAGTGTATAATTGTCAAAATCTTGATTTTGGGGTTCGGACAGATTTGTTACCCCCGAACAAACCTTTTTCCTAGCTAAACGATAAAAGATATCGACACACTTCCTTCAATGTGAGTGCTAGGAAGGTCTGAGGAACAACTTCCACAAGGCTCATGTTGCTACGTCGAACGGTTCCCGAATGGGAGCGATACGAAAAAATCTGTTTTTTTGAATTTTCAGTTCGGATTTTCAGAGAGCTCTCATTGGATTTCTATTGGGGAAGTGTGGACTTCTTCGTGGTCTGGGCCAAACTGTCGGAAAACCGTAAATGCCACACAGATGAGGGTTACATTTCCTGAATCCTGACAAAAATCCCTACGTTTTGATGTAAAATTTATCTAGATAGGGTAAAAAATGAGCGAGTGAGTTGAAGCTGTTCGGCATGAGTGAAATGTTTGAAAACGCTAGAGTGGCACACTCTAGCAGCTGAACATTCCGTCCATAGACTTCCATTATAAATTTGAAAATTTGTAAAAATTGTTTAAAAGTTTGAAGCTTCACTGAAGCAAAACTGTAAAAGTTAGCTGAAAGCCGAGTTAAACAGTAATAGCAGAAAGATACGGAAACATTTTAAAAGTTGAATGGTGTTTCTAGCTGAAAGTATGCTGAAGTAGTTAAAGGGCAAAGTAGCTGAAGATTTAGTGGAATTTTTGAAGTTTTACATGCATTTCAATGGGGCCAAAAATCGCAGAAAAAGCTGAATATCGCGAAAACTACGAACAATATCTTTACCAAAAGATATAGCAGAATTCTCCTGAACAAGCTGAACGTTTTGATACCAAATTTGTTTAAATCGGCTGAAAACTGTTGAACTAGTTAAACGAAGAAAAACCTACGGAATAATAATAATAATAACTAGAAAAAGCTGTTTCGGAGAAACATCAAAGTGGGAATGCTTTTGCTGAATGAAAAAAGCTGAAATTAACTGCAGAACATATAAAAATGTGATAGGAAGTCATTAGAAACTTCAAACTGCAGAAAACAATTGAATCATCTGAAGATTTTATAGGGTAGAAACATCTGGCAGTAAAATGGCAGAAACAAACTCATCTTAAAAGCTGCACAGTCAAACCATACATGATATCAAAAAATGTTGATCAGCATAAAGAAAACAGTGTCATCATTTGAGGATTGAAAATTTACAAACCTATGTGCAAGACTAACCATGAGAAGCAGAGGAAGGACAGAGAGAGAAGCTTATAGAAAGAGAGCTAATACCACTTAAGGAGCTGAATTTATAAAAAAAAAACTAACCTGCATAATACGAGCCGCTGTGGTGATGAAAGCACAGTTGGCAGGCTTAGGCTGCATGTTACTAGGTTAGCAGATGCTTTATTACAGTGTAAATCTTAGAGCCTTATTAAGAAATGTAAACTGAGGTGTGTGGTCAACAGGCCTTGGTAGTGTAATTTGAAGAAATTGGTTGACTTTGGGTCATAGCTACAAGCCATACTGCACAATGAATGAGTGTGCATAAGGAAGAGGCTTTTATTTTGTAGGGTCCCTTTAGTCTTATTTTGAAAGTCTATCATGGATGTGTGTCAAGGGAAGGGTCATGCCCAGCAGTGATATAGAATCCATTTCTAAATATGAAATCACTGGTTTTCCATGTTATTGGGTGAATAGATAATATATTAGAGCATAAATGGGAGACTTTTATTGTGAAATTCGCTCTGGGGTATGTTGTGAAAAGGTCCCTAGAGTCTAATAGAATCAAGCTGGTAGAGTTTGGGTCATAATTCTGAGCCATTTGCATCAATTAATACACAAGTATAATATAGAGGCTTTTATTTTGTAGGGTCACTGGAGTCTTATTTTGAAAGTCTAGCAGGGTTGTGTGTTGAGAAAAGGGTCAGACCCAGCAGTGATACTTGATGACTTTTCAATCCTTAAATCACTCTTTCCCCCTGTTATTAGGGCAGTAGATGAAGTGGAAATGGGAGGCTTTTATTTTGAAATTTGCTGTGGGGTGTGTTATGAAACCCCCCCTAGAGTATAATTTTAAAAAAGTCGTTGAGTTTGGGTCATAATGTTGAGCCATATGCTGGGAAAAAAAATATGAGTTTAATGTAGGGGCTTTTATTTTGAAGGGTCCCCGGAGTCTTATTTTGAAAGTCTAAACCTTTTTTTGCGTGTGAAGGGAAGGGTCATGGCCAGTAGTCATATTGTATCCACTTCCTAATGTTAAATCAGTGTTGTCTCCCTCCATTAGATTAAAATGTGCTGTTTAAAGTGGTGGAGGTAAAATCCTTTGAAGCACGGTTACCTTGACAACGCTTAACGAGCCTGTCAGTGACAGAGAGACATGCGCATCACTTTCGTTCCTTTCCTCTCAGGCTTTTTTGAATGGGAATAGCAGCTTCGAACAAACGAGTGCTGAAGACAAACCGTAAATGGTATCTAAAAAATTCTTTCAGTCTAAGCGAGAGCTATCCTTTGTCTCCAATTGGGATAACGTTCATGGCTGTAGCTCATTCACAGCCTTAATGGGAAGGAGAAATTTAAAGGTTTATAAATCCTGCTGGTCTCATTAAATAACATGGAGTCACATGGTAGAGCAGAGCTCTCAAAAGCAAAACTTTCCCTCCGAACAAACGAGCGGTGAGCCAAAACCGTAATAGGTATTCAAAAAATTCTTTCACCGTGAGCGTCAGCCATCTTTGGACTACAACTGGTGTAACTTTCATATTTCTACAATATTTCGTCTAGGCGTGGTGACGATGTAAAAAAGTGTATAATTGTCAAAATCTTGATTTTGGGGTTCGGACAGATTTGTTACCCCCGAACAAACCTTTTTCCTGGCTAAACGATAAAAGATATCAACACACTTCCTTCAATGTGAGTGCTAGGAAGGTCTGAGGAACAACTTCCACAAGGCTCATGTTGCTACGTCGAACGGTTCCCGAATGGGAGCGATACGAAAAAGTCTGTTTTTTTGAATTTTCAGTTCGGATTTTCAGAGAGCTCTCATTGGATTTCTATTGGGGAAGTGTGGACTTCTTCGTGGTCTGGGCCAAACTGTCGGAAAACCGTAAATGCCACACAAATTAGGGTTACATTTTCTGAATCCTGACAAAAATCCCTACATTTTGATGTAAAATTTGTCTAGATAGAGTAAAAGATGAGCGAGTGAGTTGAAGCTGTTCGGCATGAGTGAAATGTTTGAAAACGCTAGAGTGGCACACTCTAGCTGCTGAACATTCCGTCCATAGACTTCCATTATAAATTTGAAAATCTTAAAATTTTCTTCTAAAGTTTGAAGCTTCACTGAAGCAAAACTGTAAAAGTTAGCAAAAAGCTGAGTTAAACAGTAATAGCAGAAAGATACGGAAACATTTTAAAAGTTGAATGGTGTTTCTAGCTGAAAGTATGCTGAAGTAGTTAAAGGGCAAAGTAGCTAAAGTTTTAGCAGAATTTTTGAAGTTTTACATGCATTTCAATGGGGCAAAAAATCGCAGAAAAAGCTGAATATCGCGAAAACTACGAACAACATCTTTACCAAAAGTCATAGCAGAATTCTCCTGAACAAGCTGAACGTTTTGATACCAAATTTGTTTAAATCAGCTGAAAACTGTTGAACTAGTTAAACGAAGAAAAACCTACGGAATAATAATAATAATAACTAGAAAAAGCTGTTTCGGAGAAACAGCAAGTGGGAATGCTTTTGCTGAATGAAACAAGCTGAAATTAATAGCAGAACATATGAAAATGTGATAGGAAGTCATCAGAAACTTCAAACTGCAGAAAACAATTGAATCATCTGAAGATTTTGTAGGGTAGAATCATTTGGCAGTAAAATGGCAGAAACAAACTCATCTTAAAAGCTACACAGCCAAACCATACATAATATAAAAAAATGTCTTGAATGTGGGCACTAGAAGGGTCTTAATATAATGTCTCCCAAGTTTCTAGAAAAATGTATAAAGAAATTTTGAAGGGGGGTTTACCTACTTTCCAGAAACATGTTAGGCTTGTTATGAATTAGCAGCAAACAGAAAAGCTTAATTCCTGTCCAGAAAGAGAGCAGAATGAAGCCAAAGTTCTCAGCATAGGCTGAAAAGTATTAAATTAGCTGAATCAGAAAATAAATTACAAAGAAAAACTTGAATCTTATCTGGTTGAAGAAAAAATGAGTAGCTCAAGGATGGGAAGTAAAATGTTGAGGAAGATGGTATTGAATAAGTATCAAAATTTAGAAATTGTGGAAATGTCAAGACTTTGCAAAACAATTTGAAATGATTTAAAATGTGTCGGTTGATAAGCATAAAGAAAACAGTGTCATCCTTAGAGGATTGAAAATCTAAAAACCTATGTGCAAGACCGACCATGACAAGCAGAGGAAGGACAGAGAGAGAAGCTTATAGAAAGAGAGCTAATACCACTTAAGGAGCTGAATTTATCAAAAAATGTAACCTGCATGTTAAGAGCCGCTGTGTTGATGACAGCACCGTTGGCAGGCTTAGGCTGCATGTTAAGAGGTTAGCAGATGCTTTATTACAGTGTAAATCTTAGAACCTGATTAAGAAATATGCACTGAGGTTTGTGGTCATCAGGCCTTGGTAGTGTAATTTGAAGAAATTGGTTGAGTTTGGGTCATAGGTACGAGCCATATGGCACAATGAATGAGTGTATGTAAGGAAGAGGCTTTTATTTTGTAGAGTCCCTTTAGTCTTATTTCGAAAGTCTATCATGGATGTGTGTTAAGGGAAGGGTCATGTCCTGCAGTGATATAGAATCCATTTCTAAATATGAAATCACTGGTTTTCCATGTTATTGGGTGAATAGATGCTGTATTAGAGCATAAATGGGAGACTTTTATTGTGAAATTCACTCTGGGGTATGTTTTGAAAAGGTCCCTAGAGTCTAATAGAAACAAACTGGTAGAGTTTGGGACATAATGCTGAGCCATTTGCATCAATTATTACGCGAGTATAATATAGAGGCTTTTATTTTGTAGGGTCACTGGAGTCTTATTTTGAAAGTCTAGCAGTAGTGTGTTGAGAAAAGGGTCAGACCCAGCAGTGATACTTGATGACTTTCTAATCATTAAATCACTCTTTCCCTTGTTATTAGGGCAGTAGATGAAGTGGCAATGGGAGGCTTTTATTTTGAAATTTGCTGTGGGGTGTGTTTTGAAAAACCCCTAGTCTCATTTTTTTTAAAAAGTGGTTGAGTTTGGGTCATAATGTTGAGCCATATGCTGGGAAAAAAATATGAGTTTAATGTAGGGGCTTTTATTTTGAAGGGTCCCCGGAGTCTTATTTTGAAAAACCCCTAGTCTCATTTTTTTTTAAAAGTGGTTGAGTTTGGGTCATAATGTTGAGCCATATGCTGGGAAAAAAATATGAGTTTAATGTAGGGGCTTTTATTTTGAAGGGTCCCCGGAGTCTTATTTTGAAAGTCTATCAGGGTTGCGTGTGAAGGGAAGGGTCATGGTCAGTAGTCATATTGTATCCACTTCCTAATGTTAAATCAGTGTTGTCTCCCTCCATTAGATTAAAATGTGCTGTTTAAAGTGGTGGAGGTAAAATCCTTTGAAGCACGGTTACCTTGACAACGTTAACGAGCCTGTCAGTGAGAGAGAGACATGCGCATCACTTTCGTTCCTTAGTTCTCAGGCTTTTTTGAATGGGATTATCAGCTCCGAACAAACGAGTGCTGAAGACAAACCGTAAATGGTATCTAAAAAATTATTTCAGTCTAAGCGAGAGCTATCCTTTGTCTCCGATTGGGGTAACTTTCATGGCTGTAGCTCATTCATAACCTTAATGGGAAGGAGGAATAAAAAGGTTTGAGAAATCCTGCTGGTCTCATTGATTAACATGCAGCACAATGGTAGAGCAGAACTCTCAAAAGCAAAACTTTCCCTCCGAACAAACGAGCGGTGAGCCAAAACCGTATTAGGTATTCAAAAAATTATTTCACCGTGAGCGTCAGCCATCTTTGGACTACAACTGGTATGACTTTCATATTTCTACAATATTTCGTCTAGGCGTGGTGACGATGTAAAAAAGTGTATAATTGTCAAAATCTTGATTTTGGGGTTCGGACAGATTTGTTACCCCCGAACAAACCTTTTTCCTAGCTAAACGATAAAAGATATCGACACACTTCCTTCAATGTGAGTGCTAGGAAGGTCTGAGGAACAACTTCACCAAGGCTCATGTTGCTACGTCGAACGGTTCCCGAATGGGAGCGATACGAAAAAGTCTGTTTTTTTGAATTTTCAGTTCGGATTTTCAGAGAGCTCTCATTGGCTTTCTATTGGGGAAGTGTGGACTTCTTCGTGGTCTGGGTCAAACTGTCGGAAAACCGTAAATGCCACACAAATGAGGGTTACATTTCCTGAATCCTGACAAAAATCCCTACGTTTTGATGTAAAATTTATCTAGATAGAGTAAAAAATGAGCGAGTGAGTTGAAGCTGTTCGGCATGAGTGAAATGTTTGAAAACGCTAGAGTGGCACACTCTAGCAGCTGAACATTCCGTCCATAGACTTCCATTATAAATTTGAAAATCTGTAAAAAATGTTTAAAAGTTTGAAGCTTCACTGAAGCAAAACTGTAAAAGTTAGCTGAAAGCCGAGTTAAACAGTAATAGCAGAAAGATACGGAAACATTTTAAAAGTTGAATGGTGTTTCTAGCTGAAAGTATGCTGAAGTAGTTAAAGGGCAAAGTAGCTGAAGATTTAGTGGAATTTTTGAAGTTTTACATGCATTTTAATGGGGCCAAAAATCGCAGAAAAAGCTGAATATCGCGAAAACTACGAACAATATCTTTACCAAAAGTCATAGCAGAATTCTCCTGAACAAGCTGAACGTTTTGATACCAAATTTGTTTAAATCAGCTGAAAACTGTTGAACTAGTTAAACGAAGAAAAACCTACGGAATAATAATAATAATAATAATAATAAAGAAAAACAGAAAAACAATAAGTGGGAATGCATAAGCATTCCCACTTGAAAACAGAAAAACAATAAGTGGGAATGCATAAGCATTCCCACTTGACTAGAAAAAGCTGTTTCGGAGAAACATCAAAGTGGGAATGCTTTTGCTGAATGAAAAAAGCTGAAATTAACTGCAGAACATATAAAAATGTGATAGGAAGTCATTAGAAACTTCAAACTGCAGAAAACAATTGAATCATCTGAAGATTTTATAGGGTAGAAACATCTGGCAGTAAAATGGCAGAAACAAACTCATCTTAAAAGCTGCACAGTCAAACCATACATGATATCAAAAAATGTTGATCAGCATAAAGAAAACAGTGTCATCATTTGAGGATTGAAAATTTACAAACCTATGTGCAAGACTAACCATGAGAAGCAGAGGAAGGACAGAGAGAGAAGCTTATAGAAAGAGAGCTAATACCACTTAAGGAGCTGAATTTATAAAAAAAAAAACTAACCTGCATAATACGAGCCGCTGTGGTGATGAAAGCACAGTTGGCAGGCTTAGGCTGCATGTTACTAGGTTAGCAGATGCTTTATTACAGTGTAAATCTTAGAGCCTTATTAAGAAATGTAAACTGAGGTGTGTGGTCAACAGGCCTTGGTAGTGTAATTTGAAGAAATTGGTTGACTTTGGGTCATAGCTACAAGCCATACTGCACAATGAATGAGTGTGCATAAGGAAGAGGCTTTTATTTTGTAGGGTCCCTTTAGTCTTATTTTGAAAGTCTATCATGGATGTGTGTCAAGGGAAGGGTCATGCCCAGCAGTGATATAGAATCCATTTCTAAATATGAAATCACTGGTTTTCCATGTTATTGGGTGAATAGATAATATATTAGAGCATAAATGGGAGACTTTTATTGTGAAATTCGCTCTGGGGTATGTTGTGAAAAGGTCCCTAGAGTCTAATAGAATCAAGCTGGTAGAGTTTGGGTCATAATTCTGAGCCATTTGCATCAATTAATACACAAGTATAATATAGAGGCTTTTATTTTGTAGGGTCACTGGAGTCTTATTTTGAAAGTCTAGCAGGGTTGTGTGTTGAGAAAAGGGTCAGACCCAGCAGTGATACTTGATGACTTTTCAATCCTTAAATCACTCTTTCCCCCTGTTATTAGGGCAGTAGATGAAGTGGAAATGGGAGGCTTTTATTTTGAAATTTGCTGTGGGGTGTGTTATGAAACCCCCCCTAGAGTATAATTTTAAAAAAGTCGTTGAGTTTGGGTCATAATGTTGAGCCATATGCTGGGAAAAAAAATATGAGTTTAATGTAGGGGCTTTTATTTTGAAGGGTCCCCGGAGTCTTATTTTGAAAGTCTATCAGGGTTGCGTGTGAAGGGAAGGGTCATGGCCAGTAGTCATATTGTATCCACTTCCTAATGTTAAATCAGTGTTGTCTCCCTCCATTAGATTAAAATGTGCTGTTTAAAGTGGTGGAGGTAAAATCCTTTGAAGCACGGTTACCTTGACAACGCTTAACGAGCCTGTCAGTGACAGAGAGACATGCGCATCACTTTCGTTCCTTTCCTCTCAGGCTTTTTTGAATGGGAATAGCAGCTTCGAACAAACGAGTGCTGAAGACAAACCGTAAATGGTATCTAAAAAATTCTTTCAGTCTAAGCGAGAGCTATCCTTTGTCTCCAATTGGGATAACGTTCATGGCTGTAGCTCATTCACAGCCTTAATGGGAAGGAGGAATATAAAGGTTTATAAATCCTGCTGGTCTCATTAAATAACATGGAGTCACATGGTAGAGCAGAGCTCTCAAAAGCAAAACTTTCCCTCCGAACAAACGAGCGGTGAGCCAAAACCGTAATAGGTATTCAAAAAATTCTTTCACCGTGAGCGTCAGCCATCTTTGGACTACAACTGGTGTAACTTTCATATTTCTACAATATTTCGTCTAGGCGTGGTGACGATGTAAAAAAGTGTATAATTGTCAAAATCTTGATTTTGGGGTTCGGACAGATTTGTTACCCCCGAACAAACCTTTTTCCTAGCTAAACGATAAAAGATATCGACACACTTCCTTCAATGTGAGTGCTAGGAAGGTCTGAGGAACAACTTCCACAAGGCTCATGTTGCTACGTCAAACGGTTCCCAAATGGGAGCGATACGAAAAAGTCTGTTTTTTTTAATTTTCAGTTCGGATTTTCAGAGAGCTCTCATTGGATTTCTATTGGAGAAGTGTGGACTTCTTCGTGGTCTGGGCCAAACTGTCGGAAAACCGTAAATGCCACACAAATGAGGGTTACATTTCCTGAATCCTGACAAAAATCCCTACGTTTTGATGTAAAATTTATCTAGATAGGGTAAAAAATGAGCGAGTGAGTTGAAGCTGTTCGGCATGAGTGAAATGTTTGAAAACGCTAGAGTGGCACACTCTAGCAGCTGAACATTCCGTCCATAGACTTCCATTATAAATTTGAAAATCTTTAAATTTTCTTTTAAAGTTTGAAGCTTCACTGAAGCAAAACTGTAAAAGTTAGCAGAAAGCCGAGTTAAACAGTAATAGCAGAAAGATACGGAAACATTTTAAAAGTTGAATGGTGTTTCTAGCTGAAAGTATGCTGAAGTAGTTAAAGGTCAAAGATGCTGAAGGTTTAGCTGAATTTTGCTGAAATCTAAGAATTCTACATGCATTTCAATGGGACAAAAAAAACGCAGAAAAAGCTGAATATCGCGAAAACTACAAAAAATATCTTTACCAAAAGACATAGCAGAATTCTCCTGAACAAGCTGAACGTTTTGATACCAAAATTGTTGAAATCAGTTGAAAACTGCGGGACTAGTTAGAGTCAGAAAAATTAAAAGTGAAAAACAATAAGTGGGAATGCATAAGCATTCCCACTTGATTAGAGATATCTTAAATCGCTAAAACGTCAAGTCATAAAACAATTTGAGATATCTTGAATGTAAAGGCAGTACATTCGAAGTTATGTTAAAATGGCTTACCATAGAGCTGATGCCCTTATGTATCAACCTGGAGATGATTTGCTCAGACTCTTCTGCCCTGAAATTCAAACTAAAACATGACATCCTTTACTTACCTTGTTTACAGTGTTTCTGTTCTGGTCTCTGCTTGATTCGTTAAATCTTCTCTCTAATCTGCGGGTGTTTTTTTTCCTCAGTGTGTAAGGACAGTCCTCTGGGGGGGCTGAACTACTGCGTGCAGGAGAAGATCCGAGTCCGAGTTCACATCCGGACCTTCAAAGGGCTGAGAGGCGTTTGCTCCGGCTTCATCGTGGCCTTCGATAAATTCTGGAACATGGTGAGCCGACGTTAACAAATCTTTCTTATGTCTGATCAGCAGATGATCAATGTTTGGTTACGTCTCGTTTGCAGGCGATGGTTGACGTAGATGAGACGTACAGAGAGCCGCTGCTTGGAGAAGCCCTGTACCATGAAAAAGCCCTCACCATTTCACGGGTATCTGCTTCATGTTTCTAATTTCTCTTTTTTTTTTTCTGCTAAACATCGATATAAAGAATTTTGTCAGTTGTAGATTTTTCTTTATTATGAAGTCAGAATTCTGCCAAAACTGAACACACATAAAAAAATACTTAAGCTGTGTCCGAATGTCCGCCCTAAACACTAAATAGGGCACTATAGCCCCATTTACACCCCCGTCTGAGAACCGATCTTTGCCAAGCTTTGATCCTTACATCCTTTTACCCATCAGGCTAACATGGTTCCCCAGACCTGCCTATTGCTCTGTTCGAAAACCTAGGACGCGTCCTTAGAAGGCCAGATTCGAAGGCCGATTACGTCATAGCGCAGCGCCGAGGTCTGGTCGGATTCCAAGAGTCCTCGTTATGAGGCCTTAAAATGCGTCCTTCTTTTTGCCTGATTTGAAGGACGGGTCCGATGTATCCTCGGTATTCTTGGTTTATTCAGGATTCATTGCGAGACCAAGCAAGCCGGCTGCGAACAGTGGTGAAAATTGGAAGTTCAGTTTAATATAATCCAGTCTGTGAATAGTTCCATCTGAAATGAATGAAAACAGTTGTTTTAATGGTTATTGAGTCAGATATGTGGCGGTAATGTTTGATTTATCTAAAAGTTTTTATCTGTTACTGTGTAAATGGGTTTGGCTGGAATTTAAGGACAGATTCTAATATATCTGCAGTGCGAGGACTATAAATCTGATAATAATTTAATTTTTTTATTGCTGTTTTGCACAATATGCTTGACTAAGATTTTTTTGTTGTTGAATATTAGAGATTTTGCAGATATATTTTTTTTTATACATACATTGTTTCGATTTACTTATCTTTCTACCCCTTTTATAGAATAGAAGAGAAAATCCCTTCATTGTCCCACAATGGGCAAATTTACAGCAGCAGAAAGATTATTGAAAATGGTCACACAAATGAGGACCTTAGAAAAATGTATAAGAATAACATAATAGGGAAGAGTTAAAATATAAACAATAAAATACTGTAAAGTGTTTTAACAATATAAAACTGGGGAATAAATAACCAATATGCAGCTATGGACATTTTTGCAGTAATGGATATTTGAAAATAGCAGCAACATCAGAGATGTGCAGAATGACAGCAGCAGGTTATTTAACTGACTAAGGTTTCTATCGTTTCATTTGATTTGATCTGTTCCTGCTCCCGGTGGTTGGAGCCTTTATTCCACTCTGGATTCTTGTGAGTGTAGTCTTTGTTCACTTCACAGTAAAAAAGAAATAAATAAACAAACAGTTTTGAAAACTTCGGTTTTCATTCTTTTCCTGCTTTGTGTGTCAACTTTCATGGTTGCTAAGCAACAGAGCATACGGCGGTAAAACCCGCCGAAGGGTAGACCTGGTTGAATTCTCAGCCAAAACTCTTCCGGTCTCCTTATTTTCAAGGACTTGGAAGGATCCAGTCTAGGTAGACCGCGTCCTTGGAGGATGCAGCCCAGGTTTTCGAACAGAGCCTATGTCTCTGGGTATGGAGCATTGCAGGCTAACAAAAGAAGCCAAACGGACCCCATTCCAAAGGGCCGGACCCGTGCGTCAGTGTCGATTAGCTCAGAGCCGTTTCTTTCTTTAGATTACACACTATATACCATAATGTTAACATGGAAAGGAAACATAAAAGTCAAAAAGACTAGATTTATGTTTAAATCCAAAGCTGAAAATGTTAGCTCCCAGAAGTAGTGTAGGTACCCATTTCCGGTAAATGCATTATGAATAATTAAGTTTGTGAAGCCGGAGTATTTCACTGAAGCGTTAAGTATTTTTAAGTAAGTTGTCAATAAATGCCAGAGATGAGTGTTGGATATGAAGTCATTAACTCTACTCTTGAAGAGAACAGCCATTAGCCTGAACATGCTTTGCTAACGTTACCGTCACCTTCTGATCCATCCTGCGCGAACAGATATACACTATATTGCCAAAAGTATTTGCTCACCCATCCAAATTATTGGAATCAGGTGTTCCAATCACTTCCATGGCCACAGGTGTATAAATTCAAGCACCTAGGCATGCAGACTGTTTTTACAAACATTTGTGAAAGAATGGGTCGCTCTCAGGAGCTCAGTGAATTCCAGCGTGGAACTGTGATAGGATGCCACCTGTGCAACAAATCCAGTCGTGAAATTTCCTCGCTCCTAAATATTCCACAGTCAACTGTCAGCTGTATTATAAGAAAATGGAAGTGTTTGGGAACGACAGCAACTCAGCCACGAAGTGGTAGGCCACGTAAACTGACGGAGCGGGGTCAGCGGATGCTGACGCGCATAGTGCGAAGAGGTCGCCAACTTTCTGCAGAGTCAATCACTACAGACCTCCAAACTTCATGTGGCCTTCAGATTAGCTCAAGAACAGTGCGCAGAGAGCTTCATGGAATGGGTTTCCATGGTCGAGCAGCTGCATCCAAGCCATACATCACCAAGTGCAATGCAAAGCGTCGGATGCGGTGGTGTAAAGCACGCCGCCACTGGACTCTAGAGCAGTGGAGACGCGTTCTCTGGAGTGACGAATCGCGCTTCTCCATCTGGCAATCTGATGGACGGGTCTGGGTTTGGCGGTTGCCAGGAGAACGGTACTTGTCTGACTGCATTGTGCCAAGTGTAAAGTTTGGTGGAGGGGGGATTATGGTGTGAGGTTGTTTTTCAGGAGCTGGGCTTGGCCCCTTAGTTCCAGTGAAAGGAACTCTGAATGCTTCAGCATACCAAGACATTTTGGACAATTCCATGCTCCCAACTTTGTGGGAACAGTTTGGAGCTGGCCCCTTCCTCTTCCAACATGACTGTGCACCAGTGCACAAAGCAAGGTCCATAAAGACATGGATGACAGAGTCTGGTGTGGATGAACTTGACTGGCCTGCACAGAGTCCTGACCTCAACCCGATAGAACACCTTTGGGATGAATTAGAGCGGAGACTGAGAGCCAGGCCTTCTCGTCCAACATCAGTGTGCGACCTCACAAATGCGCTTCTGGAAGAATGGTCAAAAATTCCCATAAACACACTCCTAAACCTTGTGGACAGCCTTCCCAGAAGAGTTGAAGCTGTTCTAGCTGCAAAGGGTGGACCGACGTCATATTGAACCCTATGGATTAGGAACGGGATGTCACTTAAGCTCATATGTGAGTCAAGGCAGGTGAGCAAATACTTTTGGCAATATAGTGTATATCTGGGTGTCCATAAATAATCTAATTATGGTACTAAAATTACTTATTTCTATCCTAAACTCACTAAAGAATGCTAATACACATCTTTAAAAAAATGTTTTATGAATTCTCTGAGACAATTTTGTTGCTTTTTACATTTTCTTCGTTAAACTCCTTCTCTGGTGTCATCATCCGACGTGCTCAGAGCATTCCTGCAACATGTGATTAAACCATTGTAGTTGTTTCTTTCTTTAGATCTCGCTCTATATACCATAATGTTAACATGGAAGGAAAACGTAAAAGTCAAAAAGAATAGATTTATGTTTTAATCCAAAGCAGAAAAAGTTAGCTTCTGGAAGTAGCATAGGATCCCATTTCCAGTGCAGATCGGCCACAGAGGAATGATAAAACAGGATTTTAAGGCTTTTTTTTCTCAGGAAATACATTATTAACCTTTAACACGTTATATTTTAGTAGGCTTAATATTTTGGGGGAGGGGAAAATTTCATTTAGGTCTTTTTAACAAAATAAAATCGAGGGCGACCTGGGTTTATATCTGGATGCGCAAATGAGCTGATGGCGCATTCACAGAACGGATCGAGCTTCTGGGACGGATCAGGAAGTGACAGCAGCTTCTGGGAAGAAAGCAGAGCTTTCTAAAGAGGCGGGATTTCCTCCAATGTAACCAATCACAGGCAGTTTACTTTCTGGGGTTGGTTGAACCTTCAAAGTGACAAAAAGTTGAGATGAGAGCAGAGAAACAGGACCACAGGAGCATAAAACGCAGAGAATTAGCATGGATGGTTGGGACACATGATGTTTTCCTGTTTATGTTTTAAATTAAAAAGCATTTATTTTAGCATCATATCAAGCTTTCATTGTCTGTTTGCCAGCTTAGCAATAGGAACTAATGTAAAGTCCGTCTATTTTCCTCCTGGAAGTCAAACTTGATCCCCTGAATTTTCTTCAGATTATTTCTCAATAAAAATCTGTTTTTTTTTCCCACCAGCAGTAAAAAAATAAACGTCTTTTACGGCATATTTAGTTCATAGATTTTAAAGGCGTTCCTTTGCTTTTATCGACAAACGTTAATCCCAGCTAATCTCTGTCCAGCTCTTCGAGAAGCTGAGTCTGCAGGAAGGTTTGGGATCCAGCAAAAAGCCCGCCGACACCACGGATGGCAGCAGGAGAACACCATCAGAGTGCGGCGAAAGCAAACCGGACAAAAGCGACGTCTCGGCGTACGGGAAGGTGCACACGCGCCACATCAACCAGCTGTTTATCCGTGGTGAAAACGTTATCCTGGTGAACCCGCAGCCTCTCTGATGCCTTTTCTTCTCATACTAAACAACAGATTCCGGTGAATCGATGAGCTGTTATATCATATTGATATGAAAAACCAGAGAAATTATCCTTTCAGTGAAAAATAAAGGTCTCTTTATTGTGATGAAAGTCTGTGTGTTTTCTGTGTTCTGGTGGTGGGCCAGCAGGTGGCAGCAGAAACCCACAGCAGCCATCTGTGAGGCTATTGTCATGTGGAGAAGCTTGTCCCTTTATGTTGCTTTTCCCGTTAGTTTGAACAGGAATGACAGCGCGGTCTCAGCGGGCTTCATAAATGCATTATGAATAATTGAGTTTGTGAAGCTGGAGATTGCAGATGGCACTCAAAAGCTGTCATTTGTCTTGACGTCTCAGATTGCTTTTTACTCTTTAATGGGCACATTACCCATAAAAGCACAATTTACTGCATCTCGTGGAAGTTGTAAAGATGTTGCTCTGTTGTTTTTTTTTTTCCTTTTTCTTTTTAAATGACGACGTTTATCTGGGATGATCAGCGGATGCTTGTCTGCATATCTGCAACTTTTCTTATTTGGGTTTCATATCATTTTCTCTGCACAGAAGAAATGACCCTCTTCCAGTCTCTCAATATATATATATATTTATATATTTAAATGTCACAAGTGGGGCATCTTCTCTCATTAGTTTAGCTTTTGTTCATTACTGTATATACTGTTACACTTGATGTAATGTATCAGAATATTATTAGTGTAGCCCATTTAACAGGCCTCTCCAGAGAGGGAAAACGGGGTCAATTGTTTAATGCAAGCCGTGTTTGTCGCACAAGTGTGCTCAAACAAATCTTGACACCATATAAGAAGGGCGCAGCGCCGGTTTTAAAATGACCCAAAATTAGATTATACTTTCTACGTCTAAATTACACCAGAGAAATCACTTCTCTCTACAAGAAACTAGAATTTTTAAAGAGTTTTTTTTCTCCAGGCTACAGAAGCTAAAAGAAGCTTTAAGTGGTTTTTCTATCAGCTTCAATGTACAAAACCCTGCAAAAAGCAATTAAAGCCTTTCCACATGATCATCTACTTTAATTTATCCTGATTTATTGTTATAGACCAACAAAGAAGTGCACAGTTGTCCAATCAAAAAAGAATAAAAAAAGTAGCAAAAACTAAGCTTTTGAGGTCACCTGTCTAGTAAGCAGGGTCCATCTGTCATTTAATCTTTTAATAAATCAGCTGTTTTGTAAAGGACTCAGAGGTTCATTACAGCAAAGTTGTGTAGAAGTTTGTAGGTTTTCACTGTGTCCTATCATCTGTGTTTAGTCCATCTGAAAATGGAAAAGCAAATTTATTTGACAGGATGTGCAAGAAGAATGTGAAGTAACCAGGGGCGGTTCTAGAGGGGGGCCAACAGGGGCCCATGCTCCTGTAGAACTGGTTATCCTCCCACAGCTGTGTCGCAGTGAGCTTGTCACAGATATTTTTGATTTATGCCCAAGTTTGAAGCACAGTCTGCACTATGTTATTCCACGCCACAACGCAAGAGGTACAATCACCAACTAGCTGTGGGTCTAGATAAGGCCGTGGCGGTGAGGAAGTGGAAAAACGCAAGTGGCAAGTTTGTGACAACGGTGGGACATCAGGGCCAAAAAGAGCGGGGATCCCAGTGAAAAAGGGTCCCAGCGTTCTCGCGCTCCTCGCTCTTCTAGCTGGTCCATCTTCACAAGTCGTTTTCCACAATGGTGGTCATACAAACAAAACAAGCCGGTAATACACTATGGGCCGGATCTATCAAAGGTTTGCGTGTATAAAAACGTGAGCTATTTCACTGCGCACGCTAAAAAATGTACAAACTGATCTATCAACAGCGTGCTAAAAGATTTGGTCTTTAAAACGTGCTAAATAGCGCCTCTTATCCATTTAGTACTTTTTCTGCAATGAATATGCAATAATTTTGCTAACGGTATCTGACTCTATATTTAACACGTTTCAAAAGAAGGTGCAAATGGTCTGTATGCGTAATTGCGCACACATGGCAGCGGTTATTGTCGCAAGAAGGAGACATGGAAATGAAGCAAGGAGATGCAGAGAACGCATTTTTTCACTCCGTGTGAATATTTTGGAATGAACGAGGAAACGATCATCAAAACATATCGTTTATCCAGCATTGCCATTTTGGAGCTGTTGGGGGAACTCCGAATGGATTTGGAGCCAGCCACAAGGAGGACCCACGCAATACCAGATACCACAAAACTCCTTGCAACATTGCACTTTTTTGCATCTGGGTCATTCCAGCGTACGGTTGCAGCGAGAGCTGGGATCTCCCAATCTCGTTTTTCAGAAGTGCTGTCCGACGTTCTAAATGCCATGTCGCCCTGACGCCCTACTGGAGAACCCCAACCTCCTCCTTGCGCCTGGGAAGCAACAGGCCAATGCTGCGGGGATGCGTACGCGCAGTAATCTCATCCACAGTCACTTCTTGTGAGCCATTTGGTATGTGCATTTTTTTACAGGCCAATACAAAACACCTGTTTTTTGTTTTTTACTGCAGTGAAGTAGAAATTCAGCCACATACCACCTTAGGGAATAAAGGTTGCCAAAGTTTATATTTATATATATATATATATATATATATATATATATATATATATATATATATATATATATATATATATATATTTTTTTTTTTTTTTTTTTTTTGGAGGGGGTGGGGGTGTCACTGTAAGATTAAAATTTCTTAATGCACTAGTTTGCACAAACTACAAACTACTTTGCCGCAAACCACAAAACGCGCAAAACCATCATTTAAATAGGGCGTCTCCAACAGTTTTGCACCTGCCACCAGTTACGCAATCGCTCTTGTTAAATCACCCGCAAACCATGGTTCAGCCCCTCGCGCAAAATTCCAGTTTGCGAGCGCAAATTACTGCACGCAAAATTGGATCTTGATAAATCCGGCCCTATGCGTATTACCAGAGCGGATGTAGATTTGACCAATCGCATGCCTCCTGTCTGCGGTCACCTACGATTTGGGAGAGGTGCAGCAGAGTGTCTGGGGAAGGGGTGGGGCACATCTGCGTTCACTGCAACACACGCAGACGACCTGGTTTCTGAGCATAAATCGGCCTTTATGTCCCCCTGTACTAAAAACATACAATGCATCAACTTTTCTTTAATTAAGTGTATTTTCTATTAAAATGAGCAGGTAAGACAATTTGCCAATACAGCGCAAAAAAATTATATCTAAGTAATTTTTTTCTGAAAATAAGTGCATTTTTTCTAGAATTGAGGAGGTGAGACACTTTCCCAATGGAACAAGATGATTTACATTTAAAATAAGAAAAAGCAACTGCACTTATAAGTGCATATTATCTAATTATCTTATTTTAAAAGTAAAAATTCTAGTTCCATTAGAAACTCATCTTAATTACCTACTAAAATTAAGGGTAAATACACTTGATTTATGAAATTTGTACTTATTTCTAGATCGTTTTTGCAGTGCAGGATTAGATCATTTGTAATAATGAAAAAAATGAATCCACTTATTTCTAGTGCATCATATTTAATCTTAAAAATACTCATTCCTTAGCAGATCATCATAGCTACCTGCCTAGATAATGCGGAGTGAGTTTTGTTCCATTATTGTTGGAAGCAAAGAACACGTTTTAGAAATAAGAAACTGAAAACACGTTTAGCAAATTGAAATTTTTTCTAAATTGTTCTAAGTTATTTTTTGTACTGATCTTAGATTTTCATTTTGGGTGGGTCAAATTCCTGTGTTTTAGATTGAGTTTTACAAATTGCATTCATATTGCGTTTTACATTCCCTTTCCTTCTGGAGGCGGGCTTACCTCTGGAGTGAGGAGTGAAGATGCAGTTCTATTGGTCTGCAAGGAGTTAAAATGACATTTTTATTGAGTGGCTATTTAAAAAGAATGTGATACGATAAATTGAGTTAAAGAAATTTAAAACAGAAATCTAAGGGGGAAAAAAATCAAAAATATAAATTCTGCAAAAAATAAAACTTGAAAATATATCTGTACATTTTTTGGGAAAAAAATAGAAAAAGAAAAATACATTTAAAAAAAACCCAAGAAAACAGCTAATTTACTCACAAAACCGTGTTTTGCTCCGCATATCCATCTGGAAACCTTCCGTTGAAGTAATTTTGGGGAAGGGGCGAAAATACTGGTTAGCTGATTGGCCTATGTTGGTGATAGACGGGCCAAATAAAACAATCAGATCAACGAAGCATATGACGTACTAACAGAGCGATGACGAAAACACAACCACAAGCCAGGCTATTCTTGCTGAAACCAGTCGGGAGAAGAGCAAAAACATCTTTTCCTCTGAGAAAAGCCTCCAGAGCAGTGTTTTGCTCTTCTTTCAGTGAAGAAATACTCTGTAATTCCGATAAAACTTGCTCGATAGCCACGCTAACGCTAGTTTCATCGGCTGAAGCCGCCATGTTCTTTAGACTGAACTGTCGTGCTTCTCGTTGCGTCGCACCTCAACCCGCCTCAAAGCCAACGCTGATTGGACGTTCGTTTGGTGAACGGCTCTAAATTTTCTTCAACGGAGAGTCTCCAGACTGATCTGCGAAAGCTCGCGAGATCAGGATGGTCTCACGAGGCTACCGTCTTCCCCCACAGCCCAAAAACATGACTGTTAGGTTAATTGGCTTCTCTAAATTGTCCTTAGGTGTGTTTGTGCATTATTGTGTTTCTTTGTCTCTGTGACAGACTGGCAACCTGTCCAGGGTGGACCCTGCCTCTTGCCCATGAGCCTCATTTACATCACCCTTTGAAAGCGTGCTGAGATCGGTACGAGCACGGTAACCATTGAGTGTTAATGGCTCTCAGAACTGAACCGAACCACGCCAGACACAACCAAACCGCGCTAAACTGGTATTTGTTCATCAGTAGAGCTCGGCGTGGTTCAGTTCTCGCCCGGTTCTCTGATAACAAAGAGAGCATGAGCAGACCGCGTCATCTCCTTACAGTCAGCCTCTGTAATCAGGAGATTTCAGACATTCATAAAAATTCTAGCTTTCCTACCTGCCACACGACTTCCAGTGAAGATTCTGCTCAGCAGTGTGATGAACATGGGGTCGCCTTTTGCAGCTGCTTTTTGTGTCTCTGCTTCTGTCTCCTTGAACCCCAGTCGGCCTCAGCAGATGGCCGCTCACACTGAGCCTGGTCCTACTGGAGGTTTCTTCCTGTTAAAAGGGAGTTTTTCCTCTCCACTGTCGCTACAAGCATGCTTAGTGTGAGGGATTGTATTTGAGTCAATGAGTGGATGCAATCAACTGATTTTCCTTAGATAGAAAACTTTGTATCAATCTCACTGGATGATCTGGTTGAACTGTAAAGTGCCTTGAATTGACGGGTTGTGAATTTGGCGCTATAGAAATAAACTGAATTGAACATGACCGTCTGTCAATGTTTCCTGCGTCTGTAACCCCTGATTAGACTATCTTTCATTGTATCCACTTCCCAAAAGCTGAATCTGTCAAGTAAATTCTCCAAAGGCTGCCTTCTTGGCCTGACTCTGCAAAAAAACCAAATATCATAATTATAACCAAACTTCCTGAATGTTACGAGCACCGCTGTGTTGATTTACTTGTTTACCTCTAGAGAGCAGTAGTACCGTAGATCGCCACTAGGAGATGAGGAACCGTGTTAGCCTGGTTATAAACGGTTGTAAGAAACCGAGCTCGTCATGGATCGGTTTTCAGAGGGTAGTGTAAATTATTCTCTCGACTGCCAGAGATAGGCATCAGCCCCACTGTGACCCTGACAACGGCTAAGCAGGAGGAAATGGATGGATGATTTCTTTATTTGATACAATAATAAAACAAAATTCACTCCATCCAATTAAGAGCAAAGACTCTTAAGCTATGTTCGAATTCTTTGATCAGTCTTTGCATTGTGGCATTAAATCAGCTTCTGACGATGACATGCCCTGATAGAAAGAAACTGCAACTTGTCCCTTTTACAATTTACTTCAACAGTTATTTAGAACTAGCTGTTAGCTTTAAGCTTCAGTCGTACTAAGATAGAATCACAGTTTTTCATCTGGTAGATCAGGAGTCTGTAACCTTGGTTTTTGGTACTCACTTAATATGCGAAATAAAACAGTCTCCTCTTTCTTTCTTTTTTTGTTTTCTTCTATGCCCCTATTAAAAAACAGAACCGCCTTCTAGAACCACCACTGATGCCAGGAGGCTGATGGTAACTCTGGAGGAGCTGCAGAGAGCATTAGTTAGATGGTGAAGGATGCTTTTTACAAAACTGTCCTTCATGGAAGAGCGGAAAGAACGTCTGAAGCCTGTTTGCTGTTTGTAAGATATGGAAACAAAGCAGAACTTGATGGCCATATTGTTAAAACAAAACAGCAGGTGTGGCTGCAGAACACCAAACAGACCCCTCCCTCACAGTAAAACTAAGTGGCAGCAGCATCAGCGTGTTTTAGGATAGTTTTCTTCATCAGGGACTATAATATACAACCGATTCTGTGACCCATCATTGTGTATCAACAAGCTCCTCCTCACCTGTCTGCTAGCCCCAACTTCACAGCGACTCATTTCTGAACCTGAAGTCTAAGGTGAAATACACACCTGGACTAAATTATTGGAAACCCCCCCCCACAGTTGTCAGAGAAATAAGGTGAATCTGAAAAAAGTCATAATGAATAAAATTCTATGAAAATGAAGAAATGAAAGTCAGTCATTGCTTTTCAACCCTGCTTCAACAGAACGATAAAAAAAACCCTCATGAATCAGGCCTGGAAAAAATTATGCAAAGAAAAGACAGAAAGCAATGAAGCATCTCAGGTGTCTGCAGCTTGTAGTCAGTCATTGGGTTTATGTTCGGACTACAACTAACGATTGTTTGAAAATAGATTAATCTGTCGATTATTTTTTCAATTAATAATCAGATATTGATATGATTTTTTACTAAATCAATCCAGGTGACACTAAAACTTTTCCACCATTTGAGGAGTTCTGGATTGAACATATAGACAGACAATTTTTGTTTTTGTTTACAATTTTGACATACTTACTTCTCTAAGCGGGTCTCTGTCAGCTAAAGGCATTTTTTTAAGAGTCTAAACTCCATTTAACGATTAATTAATTACTAAATTAGTTGACAATTTCTTCAATAATCGATTAATCACGATAGATCCAATTGTTTCAGCCATAATCTATATATATATAAGGCTGTTTGGTGACATGGTGTGTATCACACTCAACATGGACCAGAGGAAGCGATGGAAGGAGTTATCTCAGGAGATAAGAAAAAGGTAAAGGCTACAAGTGCGTCAACAGGAAGCGTGATGTTTAGGCGACTCCAGCTGCACATATTCAGAGATTTAAGATCCATGGGACTGTAGCCAACCTGCCTGGACGTGGCTGCAGAAAGAAAACTGATGAAAAATCTGATTGGATAGTATGAATGGTAACAAAAGAGAGCAGAAAAAGGAGATTAAAGGTGAACTTTAAGCCTGAGGAACATCAGTGTCTCATCAGATCGCACCAGCCGTTGTTGCTTGAGCCAAAGGGGACTTAAGGAGACGACCAAGGAGAACGCCATTGTTAGAAAAATAAAAATAAAAAAAGCCAGACTGGAATTCACCAAACTACATGTTGAACAGTCAAAGCCTCTGGGAGAAGGACCTATGGATAGATGAGACAAAAATAGATGTTTTTGCTAAAGCGAAATCAGCTCTATGTTAACTGTGGAACACGGAGGGGGCTCTGTTATGCTCTGGGCTGCTTTGTTTCGTCGGGCACAGGGTGGATGAATTCCTGCAGGGTCCAATCTAAAGACTCTAAAGGGATTCTAGAGAGAAATGTGCTGCCCAGTGTCAGAAAGCTCAGGGTCAGTCCAAGGTCAACAGATCATGTGACAGTCTGCTGCACCTTAAATGCACCAGGGAGCGTCATCACAGATCCTTCCTCCCCATGGGCGGTTCTAGACGGGGGCCAGTGCCCCTGTACTGAAGAAATAATACCTATAAGAAATTCTAATGATGATGCGCTGGAACAGACATGGTTACTGATAGGTCCTTTGGATCTATTTCATTTTTTATTTTACAACTTATGTTTTACCAATTATTTAAAAACAATAGGGTGATAGCTTCAGTCATATTGAGATAGGATCCCAGTTTTTATCTGCTAAATGTTTCTTTTTTTTTTTCAAAACAAACAAAGAAAAGAAAATGGTAATTTTAACTTAAATTAAGTGAAAAATATGTAAAATTCCTAAATTATGAATGTATATTGACCTCATAAGGATTTTTTATTGAACCTAATTGAATAGAATATATTATATATATATTTGAACCCCTTGCCCTTTTTTTATGTCATGCTTTTCTGTTCCCTCATGAAAACACGCCGGCCCCCTCCTGGACCCCTTGTACATTTGGTCTAGAACCGCCACTGTTCCCAACAACCTCAATAAGTTGTTCCATTCGTGATGATTTTGCACAGTTTCTACCTTAGTCAGTTAAATAACCTGCTGCTGTCATTTTGCACATCTCTGATCTCGCTGCCATTTCCAAATATCCATTACTGTAAAAATGTCCACAGCTGGATATTGGTTATTTACTCTCCAGGTGCAAAGTTTGTTATTGTTAAAACACTTTATTGTTCTTTTATCTCTTCTTGTTGGGACAATAAAGGGATTTTCTATTCTATTCTATGAATGACCTAAACAGGATGGGGAAGTGGAAAACCTTGGGACTATTCTGAAGAAACCTTTTTGGAGTAAAACATGTTGAGATATGTAAGAATATAAGTCCTCTTCATAGCATGAAGAGGACTGTTGTTTTGAGAGGATCCATCTGGTCAGGGAAAGATATATTGAAAAATATATTATATCTTAGATATAAACCTAACAGGGAACGGCCTTGATGAACTCAGGTTGTTTTCCTCCAAATGTTAAAATGCGAGAAAGTTCTTTATGCAGGGGGTGGGTTGGTTCCCCTGGGAGGAGAGTGTGTTTGGGGATTTTGTAAGGTATAAATGTATGTACAGTACTGAGGTTGCCTCAGTCAGAGCTCTATCTCTTTATCTGAGGACGTTAAATAAATTTGAACCTATTTTCAGGCAAGAAGTGCCTCTGTCTCAGCTTCCTAACTTCACACCTTCTACGAGCTTCAACCCAAATCCTATGGAGCATCTTTGGAAGGAGCTGAAACAGGCCGACTGGAGAAGAGACTTCAAACTGTTCGCTGATGAGGAGCAGAAGTCTCACCGACCGTTACACGGACGTTTTATTGCAGTGATTGCGCAAAAATATTAAGTTAAGGATATCCTCATTTTTGTCCAGGCTTTTTTTTAATAAGTTAATTTTTGTAAATCATTCAGTGGAAGCATGATTGAGAATCAATGTCTGACTAATTTGTTCAATTTCAAGTAATTTCCAGTCATTACTTTTGTCCAATTAAATTTATTTCTGTGACAATTGTGGTTTATTTTAGTCCACAGGTGTAAATAAACGACTCCTGAGCTCCAGTACATGAAGTCACAGTCGAGTTTAAAGCAAAAGCAGGATTAGATTTTTGTTTTGTTGGCTTGGATTAAAATATTTAAACACATACCTCAGGCTCTTTGTCAGCTCAAACAATAAAGTTTAACTCGCATTAAGTAAATTCAATTTAGCAGCCAAATGCGTTGGCTTCACTTTTGCTGCTTGAAGCACTTTTGAATGAGGCTAATGACACAGCACACCAAATAACACACATCATTAACAAATTTAAATCAACTGTTTAATGTCGTCCATAAGGAATCCTGACATTCAAATCAAATCAGAACGGGAGAAACGCAGAAAACTCATTTTCCTCTAAGGGTCGTCGTACATTTGCATATACTAGTGTTTAGTAATAATCCCATTTAAAATAAAATGATTTAAAGTAGAAAACAAAAAATGATTTCTGATATACATTAGAAAAGAAACAGCAAAGAGATTTTGGTCATTTTAAATGCTTCAGACATCAACGCGAGGCTGCGGCGTGTTTCTGCGCTCAGCCTCTGGAGCCCTTAAGGAGAGTCGGAAAGCACAAGTTGGATCCTCCTGAGAGGCTCCTGCCGTCTTTCCTGGTTGGTGAATTATTCATCTCAGACACAAATACCCCCCCCCACAAAGAGAAAAAAAAAAAAAAGTCACGCTACCACAGTTCATTATTATCAATCACTCATTACAAGGTCATGAGACAGCCTTCAGCAGGCACTTGGAATCACTTAGGACCAACCGTGTTCACATGTTAACACAGAATTTCACTTGATAAAGTGCTTCCTCTCATCCTTTAATCTGTACCTGACAGGTTGCAAAAACAAAGGTTCCAGGACTCACGATTGTTAAGACGGTAAAAAAGATCCGAGGCTGTCATAATGTGCAAAAACGATGATGATGGAAGGCACTGAATACCAAAGAAAATAAAGAAAAATGCACGACGATGCATCTTACAATCGGCTGAGCTTAACACCTGAGGTGCGGAGTGAATACGTTGATGTTTGTAACTGAAGCGATCACTGGCCTGAAGAGTTAGGACACAATTAAAAAAAAAAGAGAAAAAAAAGGTGCATGGGAAAGAGGAAAACGAATAAAACAGATGATTTGACATCAGTGCAGACGGCAAGCTTCGTAAAAATCGGCCGCCTTTATCGATTATCTCGCCTGGACGCAAACTGATTATATTCTTCATAAGGTAAAATATACAGATATATTCTAATAAGAAAGGCCACAAATTACAGTTTATCAAAGAAACTTCCTTGAATTAACATCTTTTCACTGCAAATAATCGATAAATTTAACCCCGTATGCGAGACTTAAAGCCACATTTGGAGTAGAGGACATTTATGTACAAAGAGGACGCATTCCTGTGCTTCTTTTTTTTTTTAATGGATCTGGATTCATTTCGGGTTTGGTCTGCTAGATGCAACTGGTCACATTTGCGCAGCTTCATAACTTATTGCATCTATTTACACGCCATCGGAAGACAGAGACCAGAGAAAAGGAAAAAACAGAAGAGGTAACAACATTCTTTGACAGGCTGGAAGGTTAAAACGGTTGATCATGTTATCCAAACGAGTCGTTAGATAAAAGATATTGAGGTTGTTTTTATGTATTTTTTAATAAATGATGGAGCTACTAAGGTATGCTTTTATTTTTTTCGCTACTCTGATTTTGGGTGATTGAGGTTATGAAGCGAATCTCTCCTCACTGAATATTAAATAAAGGCAACAAACCATCTGAGCTTCTTCCCAACATGCCGGACCGCACATCATTGGTTCAATCAGACATTCACTAAGATCCAAATCGCTAGAGAAGTGTTAAAAAATAATAATAATAAGGGTGATGGCAGGGTGTTGATAGTATAACTGACATTTTTCAAGTACTCTTTGTTTGGAGCTCATGATGATTCTTCACCCGTGGACGGCCGCCGTTCCTGACGATCCATCACTTTCCAAAGTTCCCAAAGTCAGCAAAGGCGTCTTGTTTGGGCTGCTGGACCATTGCGGGGTTCATCCCCATCCCCCCGGGCATTCCCATGTTCATGCCTCCCTGGGGCATCCCCATGTTCATGCCCATCCCCATCATGCCCTGGTTAGGAACCATCCCCATCCCCATCCCAGGCTGCATCATGGGATTAACAGGAGCTCTGACTGCCGTAGGTCCAAGATTCATGCTGGAAAATCCCTGGCTCAGCATGTTGGGAGCCATTTGGTTGCCTGGGAAACCCACAAACAGATAAAGTAAAAATGAATCTAATAAAAAATTAAAACACTTTTGATTGAAGGGAAACTTTAGAGGAAAGTATTAAATCTCACCGTGCTGCAGGGTGTTCAGACTGGGCTGGCTGGGCTTAGGAGGCTGCATGCCGGGGCCCAGGAAGTCCAGGCTGATGTTAACTGAATGATCCGACCAAGTGGAAGGAAGGGATGCTTTGGCTGCTGCGCCTTGTGGGACCATTCCCTGCTGGACAGGCTGTGGCTGCAGAGGACCGCCCATATTGTGGACAGGCTGAGAAAAAGACGCAGGTGGTTAAGCACAAAGTTCCCATCTTCACCATGAACGACTAAAGAGCTTAAAGGATCTAAAACCGACTGAATCCATGAGGAAAACCTGAAGGGTTTTATACTTATGGGGAGCAGCGGCCTAGTGGTTGAAATCCTAAGGTTCTGAGTTTGAGCCCCACCTACAGACTGCCAATCTGGCTCTCTGAGCAAAGACCCTTAAGGCCAATTTATGCTTCTGACGCATAACCTCTGCAACTATCAAATGTTTCTGTGCGCGACCAGGCAGATGTTGCAGAGGTTCTGCAACCTTAAAAAAAATCCTGATTACCCGTCAGACGGTCACAAACCTGCGCAGACCTCAAGCTGAAGTGCGCAAACAAAAAGCAGCTGTGATTGGTCCTTGGTGTGCCTTCCAGCTGTCTGTGTGGTCGTCCTTCTCGATTCGGTGCCGGGGCGTGCCATTTTTAAAAAACCGAGGAACAACTACAATGGACGACTACGACGAAAGGTTAATCCAGGGTTCCTGCGGGTCCTTAAAAAGTCTTCAAAATAAAACTAAGGCCTTAATTGGTATTAAAATGTCTTAAATCAGTCTTTCGTAGGTCTTAATTTTTAAAACATCATAAATAGGATTATTTTTATTACGAAAATAACGGCTCGCCCTTATTGGTTCCGTCCCGATAGCGGAACCAATAAAAGCGTTGCTGCGGCCTGGACATTTGGGAGACGCACCATTAACTTTTTATCTGGAAAATATGAACAAGTGTAAATGTAACCAGAATTGTCTCCAGCCAAGAGTTTTCTCCATGGCTAAAACCAGGGAACATACAGGAGGCTCAGTGGATTTAGTGCAAGAAGCGATTCAAGCTCAGAACGATGGGAATTAAGGCAGTGGAGTCGCACATGCGAAACACGAAACACAAAGCGTCAAAATGGAGTTACAGAGAAACAGCCGGTATTTCTCAGTTTGGTTCCACCCTTGTCTCTGCAACGCCTCCACTTATCACCAAATCAAACATACTAAGAAAACCATACAAAGAAAAAAAGCTGCAAAAAAGACTTAGCACTGGTTATGTTGAGGCTTTTTTTGTGAATTCAGTTAAATAATTGTTCAAATATATCTGTCATTTGTTTGTTTTTAGCTTTCTTCCTGTATGGGAAGCTTTTCAACATTTGAAACATTAGTGCAGTGGTTTATGTTAGAATAAACCTTTGGGTTAAGTTGTCGCAAGCAAGTTTTTCTTGCGTTTCTTGTGAATTTGGTCTTAAATTTTTATTTCAAGTGGCATTAAAAGTCTTAAAAAGTCTTGAATTTAACTTGCCTTATGCTGTAGGAATCCTGTAATCTGTCTTTTTGCCAACTCCATTATCAGAACCTGTTCCTCTTCGATGTTTAGCAACTCTAGATCCATCTCCGCGACCGTGGTATCTTGCAGAGACGCCATTGTTGTTATGGAAGATAAACACCCCCACCGGGGCCCACGAAGTTCTCGCGAGTTCTCAAATAGGCGCCCCTTGCGCTTTGGTGGGAAACTGTTGTGCGTCCCTAGAAATTCCAGACAGACGGTGCAGAAGCATACCAGCAAAACTTGTTCGCCCTTTAACCCCACACTGCTACCCAGACGCCGCACAATGGCAGCCCACTGCTCCCCAAAGGGGATGGGTTAAATGTAGAGGTATATTTCTCCAATTTGAGATCAATAAAGTCCAGTTATTATTATTATTATTATTATATTAAAGCCCTTAGCGGCGAAGAGGTCGACTTGCATCTCTAAAGGCAGAGAGGAGACAGCAGGTTGGGGTGCGTGTCAGCGCAAAGAACCAAAGTTTGAAGTAGGTCACCCTCTTAACTTGAAAACACAGACGACATGTAAAGCTTTTGTTGAATTTGTAATGTTTTAGAGTCTGAGGAGTGGGTGGTCTCTGGGGGAGACCAACATCTGGTGATGCTAACGCTCCATCACCGAGGCATCTCTCTCCACCATTAAGGCCAGCTTAAAGACGTCTAAAGTAGGAAGAAGAACAGTGTAGGATTTATACGCCATTATTGGTTTCTTTTTTTTCTTTTTAGCTGTTAAAATTTCTTCCACCACACAATAAGCATAAAACCAAGTTGCTTAAAAAGTGACGCGTAGTGATTTAATTTTCACTAAACCCTGCAGAGACAGGAAGCCTGTGGATTCTGCAGTTTTACTGCAAAGTCTAAACAAGCTGTGCAAACTAAAACGCACTAATGGGAAGGAAGAGATGAGAGGTTAAAACTGAAATTAGGCAAAAATGAATGTGGGAATGTTTTAGCATTTTTAAACATTGATGTCAGTGACTGGGCCAAATATGACAGCAGAGGGGTCTAATCTTTAACATCATTATATCCTCTCGCTTCTAAATATTAAAAGCTTACTTTAGTAGCCATTCAACATTTCCCCACTTTCCTTGATGGCTGCTTGACTAGTCCGCTACAATTCCTTTTTAAATATCAATATTTATACTAAAATATTCTGTCATGATTTGTGGACATTAAAGTCGTAGTGAAACGGCTGTTCCAATGGTTGCATTTCTGAATTCTCCCGAGTGGTGCCCGACTTTACACGAGTGAATAAAGTGAATGTCATTGGTTGATTATTAAGTGGGCGGGTTTGTTGTGGCGAAAGGTTCGCAAGCATGTTTAGTTGTGGCCGGTTTGTCGGAAGCATCTTGCTAACCAGTTAGCAACTTAGTGCTAGTAGGTTCCCAATGGGAAATTCCCTTGGGACCAAATAACTGACAGGTCCTTTGGATCTATTTCTTTTTTTGTTCTTTACAAATTCTGCTTTACTAATTAAAAAAGGTGATAGCTTCAGTGGTATTGAGATAAGATCCCAGCTTTCATCTGCTAAATATTTTATTTTTTTCAAAACAAATAAATATTCAAATTTTTACAGCCTAATTTATCGGTTTTGCTTGAGTTCTAATTCAGATTTTAGAGAAAACGGTAATTTTAACTTAAATTAAGGCAAAAATATGTAAAATTCCTAAATTCTGAATGTATATTGACCTGATAAGACACAGAATTTTAATTAAAGTCGTAGGGAAGCGGCTGTTCCAACCGTTGCATTTCCGAATTCTACCGAGTGGTGCACGACTTTACACCAGTGGATAAAGTGAATGTGATTGGTCGTTTATCAAGGGGGCGGGATTGTTGTGGTGGAAGGTTCGCAGTCAGGTTTGGTTGTTTGTTGGAAGCATCTTGCTAACCAGTTAGCAACTTAGTGCTAGCAGGTTCCCAATGGGAAATTCCATTGGGACCAAGTAGCACTAAATTGGTGATTTAGCAACGACGCTGTCAAGGAACGCTATGGACAGCGGAAACATGCAAGAGGAGGAGAGTTTAGTGTCGGAGGTCGTGGATGAGTCTCCTCCGTCATCCATTTTTTATTTAGAGGAGGAAAGCGGGGACGAAGATGCTGTGGAAGAGGACGCCAGGGCGGCAGAAGCTTGGTTTGGTGTAGAAGGCTTCCAGCCGTACATGTTTGAGCCCTTGCCTCGCAACGCTGCAAAGTTCTGTTAGCTCTACGCCTGCTGAAGACACAGACGTCCATCCCCGTGAACACTGGGACGCAACTCAATGGGAAAGGAAAGGATTCTGATTTCAACCGTTGCGTATATTAGCTGCCACATATGAATCAAGATGCTGTCAATCAAATGCGAAAATAAAATATTTGATTGACAGATCACCGTTGATATATGATTGGCCGAATTTAGGTGTTCAGGCTGACGTAGAACTAACTGGCCTGCAGAAGATAACGAAAGAAAAACCACCACAGATTTTAAGAATTTTTTTTTTTTTTAAATAGAAATTTTCTACATTTTGAGAGAATATAGTCTGATAAACGGTACATTTATAGACATGTTTAAGCCAGAATGATTTGACATTTAAATATGACTTCCCTACTACTTTAAGATCTAAAGAGAACGTCATCTCCTGGTCAGACCCTGTAATTCAGGGAAAGGGTGGAGTCCGACTAAAAAAAATTTGCAGGAAGAGGTCAGTCCAGTGGCTTGAAGTTGTAGCAGATTTCACTGGGAGTTGTAGGGAAGTGTGCTGCCATTCGGCTGGTGTCTGACTGGGCGGGGCCATTTTGAATGGCTGCTACTATAGATATCAACCAGAGCAAGCAACAGAATAAAAAACTGACAAGCTTGGACCAATAATACCAGTTTATAAGCTGCGAATCATAACCTTGTTTAACAGAAAGAAGGTTTAAGCAAACCAGTCGTTTGTGAAATTTGTAGGTAATCGGTAAAAACAACTAGCCTGGGTGCCATTCCGAACTTAGTCCCGCCCACAAAGTTTGAGGTCGGGAAGTTCGGTCTGGCATTGCTCCATAGTAGCGCGAGTATTATCGCCCACTGTCAGGCGATCCAATCAAATTGTCAGGGCGGGCTTTATACGATGATGGACAGATGACCAACAGTAACGTAATCAACCACGTGACCAATGTGCGCTTGGGTGACAACAACAATGGCTGCTGGAGAGTTGAGGTGTGTAGATTCTGCTATTAGGTCTGTTCTAGAAGATATCGACAGCAAATTAATTTTAAAAGAGGAACAGAGAAACGCGATCAAGGCTCATCTTCTTATTATAGGCGTGCAACTGCACGCTTTGATTTTTGTGGACAACAACTATGCGTCGCTTAACATACGTTGCTCTTATTGGTTGTAGGTCTATCCAATTGAGTGCAGAGGCATTTTTTTTCCTGGTTCGTTCGAAACACGCCCCATAATCACAGCTCTATGGAGCAGTATCAGACTCATATTCTGACTAGAATTGAGTCGGACTACGTCAGGCTAAAAAACAACCATAAATAAGCCTAAAACAATAGGCTGGTTTATTTATTTCTTTGTTTATTCTTATTTGTTATTTAAAGGTTTCTCAGACTTTCTGGTCACTTCAGTCCATCCTGGACGTTTTTCTACTTCAAAACTTTTCTTTAAAATAAAAAGATAAATAAAAGTTACAGTAAAGGAGAAAAAAGTGGTTAAATAAAGATGTAAATGGAAATCTGTGTTTATTTTTGGTCATTCAGCAATAACAGAACAGTCAGGAATGCACTAAACATAATTTTAACCTTTTTTGATTGTCATTGATCAGTAGGAATTTATTTATTTATTTAATAATTATGTTTCTTTTCTATTCAACACCATTTTTTTTTTTTTTTTTTTACATGCTGATGCTGGAGCATCAACTCTATAAATCATTAAAAAGGAACCACTGACTAAATGTTGCATAGCTAACGAAGAACTGCTTAAACAGTCAAACTAGGGAAGTTTAGCTCCTGCTGGAGCCATTAGCGGCCATCTTGGATAGGACAGAGAGTTGGGCGTGGTCCTTCTCCTCTGACTTCAGAGTTTCTCTCCTAGGTCAGAAACTCCAACCTTCAAATGCAAATGAAAATGCCCCTAAAAGCACCGCAGCTTTTCTTCATTCCTTTCTTCCCAAAAATTCCTATCTAATGAAAGAGGAATGTTTTGTTTCTCTAAACCTCTTTATGACCTTGTTGTGCATAAACACCTCTTTCTTATTGCATAATCATGTTTTCCTGCATCTCTAATGATTTTACCTCAGTTTCTGTTCAGATGTTTCTAATAATTTTACACCTAAATAAGCTCCAGTCGTTCCTGGATTGAGGTTCTAATAACATCCGACTGTTCTGGTAACAAACGATCGTCTCTCATCCAGGTAGGCAATTGGTTCATTTTTTCGTTTTTGCCTTTTATAGTTCATATAAGATGTGCAATAAAAGGTTTTTTTATTCCAAACCCTTATTTGCTTGTTTACAAATATTTATCCACTGAAAATTTTTTAGGTTGACTGATTAATTGCAAAAATGATCAATAAATTAATTCCTAAAAGAATCGACAGCTGCAGATTTAATGGAAAATTAAAGTACTGAAGTACTATAATATTCTGTTGAACTATTTTAAAGTTAGCAACACTTCATGTTTCACTTATTTATTAACAACTAATAAAAGAATATTTGGTTATGTTGTGTTGTTAATGTGATTTAATCAAAGCCCTACAGAAGCTTTGCAGGGACAGAATTATATAAAAGGAAATGAGTGAAGTCCGGCGTACCTGGGGCACAGACTGAGGCATGATGTTGGCGCTCAGCGTCTGCGTGCTGCTCATGCTGAAGTTGAGGCTCTGGGAGGAGGTGAGGGTCTGAGTCGGCCCCATCAGGTCGAACAGGTCTGCCGAGGCGGGAGCTGGCGCTGCCACCGGCGCCGGGGCGGCAGGGGAACCCGCCGCCATGGCTCCAAAAAGGTCACTTCCACTGGTGACGGGACTCTGAGCAGATCCTGGAATCTGACCTCCAGGAAAAGCGTTCCATTCTCCAAAGTCTCCATTAGGGCTGGAGGCTGTCGGGGAGAAAAACAGGAGTTGCTCTGATTTTCCAGCCAGATTCTGAAGCCATTTTTACAAGGAATAAAAGTCAAAGTTGCGAGCCACGTTTTCACTTTATCCAGAACATTCTCACCGACCACTGGTGCTGCGCTTTAAATTTTCATTAAACTGACCTAGCTTGTTGCCTCTAAGAGTCATCTCACCCCCCCCCACCCCCCCCCCCCCCCCCCCCCCCACGACTTCTTCTCCCATCCCCCGTCTCCTTGTCATCCATAACAGGAGTTGATGTGTGTCTGTTCTTATTATGCAGAGCAGGTAGCAGGCTCCATATGGCCCAGGCTGCCTCCCAACATATCTCTGAATATTCTAGCAGCACGGCTGCAGCAGGACAGCATTTCTGCAGCCAGGACTGAAAGCTATTAAAACGTACCAGAAACGGATACTTGTCCAGTTGAGGCAGCAGGTGAGTTGAAGTCCGCAAATCCACCGAAAAGATCTGTAATGAAAAATAGACACAAAAACAATAATAATGGGGTTAACTTTGGGTGCCAGTATTGAGTCGTTAGCATTCCTTTAGTGTTAACGTGTCAGACGGACGGACGGGTCGGGGGGTGGGGGGTTAGGAACGGCTGGAGGAGCTCAAACATCTGTTTAGTCATCCACAGGGGACTCCTCCAGAAACATCTGGTGCACTTAGCTCCTATAGATCACCTCCCTCCCTCACAGCTGAAGCCTGGCAGCAGCAGCTGGGTCAGTCCAGCTTCACTAGCGGTTCCTAGCAGCAGCTCGAGCCCGACTGGTTTTTCTGCTTGTAATCTATGAACTATTTTGTTGATACAACAGAGAGAAAAGCGACCGATGTGCTTCTACCTGTGGCAGCAGGCTGGCTGGGTGTGGTGTCCACCATCAGGAGGTCAGCCAGGCCTGTACTGGCAGGCTGCGGCGCTGCAGCAGGCTGAGTCTGCAGAAACAACACAAACATTTAGGAATATAATAAAAAAAAAAACAGCCATTTCCTTCATGTTCTTAGCTCATACGTATAGTGTCTACCTGCTTTGCTGTGGTGCTGGGGCTCTTGTCTCCTGTGTAGTGGGCTGCAGCCCCCAGATCCACTTTCTTGGAGGGCACTCCTCTCTTCCGCGTCGCTGTCGTCTCCGTCGCCTGGACAATTTGAACGCTCTTGGTTGTAACAGTCTCCTCTTCGTCTTTAAACTCCTTCTTTGACTGACCGTTGTACGAAGAGCGATCCCGGTCTTCCTCGTGGTCACTGCGGACGACGTGCAGGAACAGCAGATTAATCACGGTAGACTAATTGCAGCGCAGACACTGATGGGTTAATAGGCAGTACTTCCAAAACCTTTTAAACTGTTTTACTGCAGTTAAAAACATAATGCAATAAACTTCAATCTTGTTCAAAATGACCATACTAGCACCTTTCAAGAGCATTTATTCTAAGTTTATTTTACAGAATTCAACGTGGCTATAAATACACCGCATTTGGAAACCTTTAGGTCACGTGAGGAAGAGATGATGTCATCCATTTAATCTAAAATCTGGGCATTCAGACCCACTTTTGCTGATCTGATGAATGGAAATGCCTCAGAGGCAGAGCTGTTTCGATCTCATCCTGTTGGCTTTTAGTTTGAAAATCCTTTTCCAGGAGGAGTCTGTTAGAACTGGAGGTGATTTAGAGTTAAAGGAAGAAAACGTAATTTTTTTTCCTGAAAGGAAATCCTCTTTACTTTAATTATATCTTCCGTTTTATTCAACTAAGTAGTGTTTTATAAAATCAGCATCTCTATAACCTGGAATATCGTAATAATTAATAAAGTAGTTTGTTTAAAGTAATAGATTGGTACTCAAAATGGTAAATCAGTGATGTTTTATGATTATGACAAACAGGAAATTAAAAAAAACTAACTAATAGAATTAATAGAAAACAAAAAAACATTTTTTCCTCATGATAAAGGTATTTTGAAAACAGTAACTTTAAGCTCTTGCCTTTAAACCTTGGAGAAAATGAAACCCTCCACAAAAAGAGCTATTGCTAAGAACTTTTAGCAAAGCATTTTACAGAGTTTCTGCTTTATGTAGTTTATTGTAAACTATCAAAGTGCATGCAGCAAATTCATACAAATAATCAGACTTAAAATAAATCAAAATATCAGTAAATATTCAAACTTATTTTATTTTGAAAAGCCATCACCAGCAGCTCCTGACCTGCTGCAGCTGACTAGCGTATGAAGCTAACTTCTGGCTACTCTACTACACTCAAAGCGAAGGACTTGTGTTGCTAACATAATGACTTTGGGGATTTTTCTCACCCTTCTATCAGTTGGTTTTACTAAAAGTGATTTGAGACTATTAATTGGCATTTCTCTGTGTGTTTGGCAAGTTTATTTGCTTCACTTAAAGCAGCAATCATTCTCAGGACAGCAGCTAAAGCTGTCCTGCTTCCCTAAGCGCTGTCTGACAGGCAGCTGCCTCGCCCTGAAAGCACAGTCAGAGCAGAGAGGAGACCTGCTCCGTTTTCCCACAACCACGCCCTGGATTACAAAGCAGGATATCAATATAATGTAAATACAGTTTTTAATCAAGTCTTTTTTTTCTCTGAAACCGTTTCACAGGGTTTATACAGGAATGAGTACCTGTAATTTAATGCTTTTCAATCCTCTTAGAAATAATTTTAATGCCATCAACAATTACCCACAACTCTCTCTCTCACTCTCTTCATCTATATATATTTAAATAAAAGACACGGCAAAAATCCTTTGTCATCTTTACTGTCGACAGGCTGCAACCGTGTCCCGAATTCCTCGTTTTCCAGTCACTTTTGTTTAAATTCACATTTTCCCCAATCTGTAGTTTTTTCTCCTCCTCGAGCTTCTTTTCCGAACAAATGGCTTTACGATCAACGGGAAGCAGTTCCGTGCAAACACGCAGAACTAGTTATATGACGAAATCGGTTTTAGAAACTTTTTAATAATAATTTTAAATGCCACGGTTATAACATTTATTACTTTTTAATCCCAATTAAGGCCTTACTTAAAATAAAATAATAATTTAATGACTTTTAATGATTTTTAATGACACGCAGAAACTCTGGTTTCAGTAAAAATATAACCCTGATAACCGCACGGCTAGAAACACTTATTAACCTCAACAGACGTTGCGTCCGATTACCATCTGCTTTCTAAAATTTAATATATGCAGTGAGAATTCAGGCAATGGCTCAAACATTAGTGCATTATTTTATAGAGGGAGGTTAAGTTATGCTGCATTTTAATAATTATAGTTCTTTCATCCCCCAAACACTTCAAAAATATAAATAAATAACTAGCACCTAATCTAGGGACTTTTTTCTGTCGTTTTAAACTGGCTACAAATGGAAACCCTGATTATTCTGAGTTTACCATCTTCAGCAAGCAGATAGTGCAGCTGTTAGCCCCTCCCTCCACTGATAGGCTCGCTGTGCAGCAAACCGCCTGCAGTCGGAGGAGAGACGAGATCAACTTGTTTGCTTCCCCCCCTGAGCAAAACTTCCACTGATTCCACCTTGGATAACAAAGGGGGATGTAAATATAATCTTAACGTAATGTTTTTATTTCTCCGTTTAAATAGATCCCTCCCCTCACACACAGCCTTCGTCTAGTTTAGGTTCAGGTCAAATATTAATGAATGCTTTAAATTATTATTTCTTTTTTTGAGTGTTTTTAATCACTTTGTCCCATTAATGCTGACACTCTCCTAGAATTAAACAACACGCTTTTTATTTAAAGGTATAGTGTAGGATATTCTTTTTCCGGGTGGATCACCAAAATAAGTGGTCCTCCTAATTGTCAATCATTCTGGTGATATGTGGGGGTATGTGAGCATTGCGCCTTTTGATTTCAAGCCCCACTCGTTCCTACGTACTGCCACTCTGGGTTCCTGAGCAAGACCCTTAACCCCACACTGGTCCCCGGACGCCGCATAATGGCAGCCCACTGCTCCCCAAGGAGGATGGGTTAACAGCAGAGAAGGAATTTTGTTGCTTTGTACTTGTGAAAATGTAATGACAATAAAGTTGAATTCTATTCTATTTACATAAGGCCGCCCTACGTGCTCGCCCCCATATTTACTTTAGGCCAATTTGTGATTCCTCTGCAACCATCAAATCTGTCGTCGCACACCTCAAAAAAATCCTGACTATGCGTCGGACGGTCGCAAACCCGCGCAGAGCAAAAGCAGCTGTGATCAGGGTTCGTACACCTTTTCCAAAGTCAAAATCAAGCACTTTCAAGGTCCATTTTAAAAACTTTTCCCAGCACCTTGGGGGGGGGGGGAGAATTTTTTTTTTTCCCCCCCTCGGATGATCACAGAAAATTACTCCTCTGCCATGGCGTAGTATTATAACCAACCAGAGGGTGTCGCAATTCAGTATTATCAGCCGTAGAGTCATCAATGCTGTTTTAAGGTCTGGGCCTGGCAATGAATTAAAACTTTGTTTTTTTTGGAACGTTGGCAAGGCGTTAGCGTGAGTTTAGTGCAATAGTGCTGCGGGAAACACTGCAATACTAATATTACATTATCACACCGTACTCTCAATCACTATGACTTACCCTTCATGTGACTCGACAGCGCAGACTCGCCCATTGTGAAAAGCTGCACATCTTTTTTTGCAGACTTTACAAGAGGCAACTCGTGGGGTTTGTCCCCGTTTAATCCATAATTTGTATTTTTCATCTTCCAGCTAACGTTCATTGAAACGACAACCTCCCGGCATGGTGCAGTAGTGGTTTCATGGGGGCGGAGTCACACATGGAAATAGACTGGCAGATCGCAGTCACACATTCTCGAAGTTCAGTAAAGTTCTGCGAGTTCTCGAATAGGCGCCCCCTTGCGCTTTGGAGGAAAACTGCTGTGCTTCTCTAGAAATTCCAGACCGATGTTGCAGAAGTATACCAGCAAAACTGGTTAGCGACCAGACCCAAGCAACATTTGATGTGTTCGGTTGCAGAAGTCTAATCTGCCCTTTACTGGTGGCGAGTCTGACATAGTGGAAATATTGCAAATATTCTTTTGGAAAGTAAGCAACGTTTAAACAGAGCATGCAGGAGGAGAAATGGCCTGTACACACTCACGCGTCCTTCATTGTTTTATTTATATAAGAATAAATATGTGTTACATGTTTTAAACTGATTTTGTGTTTAATTCCAGATGTTTAAACAATAAAAAGTCAGTGCTCACTATTTTATTTTTTTTAATCTTTTGTTTGAATAGAAATAAAAAATGAGGCGTAAGTAAAGTTGGTAAATAATTAGCTTCAGATTAAAATAAAACTTGTGAACATATAAAGGTTTATTTTTGCCTTTGCCACTCAGCTTTTGGTACCTGAATCGATCTGGCGAGTCGTCTCTGTCCTTGCTCCTAAAGCTGCTTATCGTGTCGTTGATGGTGCTTCCGATTTTGTCACTTATCTCGCCCAACTTTTCACTGAAAGGGAAAGGTCCTTTATTCTTCTCCCAGTCATCGTCCCACTTCCCACGGCTGTCGCTGGAGTCGTACCTGTCCCCAGCTGAGGAGAAAAAAAAAACATTAAAAAATTTTTTTCTTTTTAGGTCTGTAAATTACATACATTTTTAAAGGCATACAGCTTCATTTAAACATAAGAGGTCTAACTAAACATATTTCTGTTACTTACAGTAACCTCTGTATCCCATGCTGTCCGAGGATACGCCGATGTATTTGTCTTTGTTCTTTTTTGCCTTTTTCCGTTCTTCCCTCAGTCTGTCGTCATCCTGAACAAATTCCACTAGCTCCTTCACCTTCTGACGAACATTTACTCCTTGATCCTTCCCGTTCTCATCTAGTGAGCCAAATTGAGGAAAAGAAATACATACTTTGACGTCAGAAATAGCGTTGAATTGGAGGCTTTATAGAGTGGACCAACAAAGCCTTCTTTTGGCTTAGAAACAGACATTTTGAATTGAAAAAGTAAATTTATGCATAAAAAATGTAAAATGGGTTTCAGAAAAAAAAAAAAAAAAGAAAATGAAAGTTAGAACTCGAACTATACAGTCATATGTTTACATTACGTTTTTTTTTTAATCAATTTTTATTTTATTTTTTTTAAATCACTGCTGCTTAAAGGCAGCACTAAAAAAATGAAATAGTCTAGAGAGCTTATCTAAACAAAATGTCTTTTTTTTTACACTTGTATACAAAATGACAAAATAAAATCTGTCTAAAGACTAAAAGTCTAACTTTTATCCAATAAATGTCTTAATTTTATAATGGCAGGATCAGTCCTCCATATATTTGATCAATTATTGAATAAACTGTGGGCCATTTAAATTTAATGACACAAACTTATATTATCAGCAACTTTTTCACCCATATTTTATATCATTTAGTTCTTTACTTTTTCTGTATATACTTTTATGGCATTGATAAATACAATTGATCACTTATTGAATAAATGCCTTTTTTAATCATTGTGTGGCATTTAATGAGACACAAATTTGTATTACTACCTACGTTTTCACCCAAGTTTTATATTATTGAGTCTTTTATTTGTAACTGTATGCATTTTTATTGGGGCAACGTTGAGCCTCCATATAAGGATGCCTTACCCACAAAGTGATAACTTTCCAGTGACCTCAGGTCATACAGATGTTCTCTGGCACTGGTTACGACCCGTTCTGACCCATTCCTGATTAGATGTGCCAATAAAAGCAGGGACTGGGAAAGAAAAAACCAATGACTGTGAGAACAAAATATCAGAAAACAAACTTATGAAAACATCCATCTTTAATCCCTTTCAATCAAACCATCGGAAGAAGTCAGGAAATCATAACTTGGTAAAAACTAGTAGCTTTGTGCGAGGCTGCAGGCGTCACGTCACAAACCTTGTAGACTCGCCTCCAGTTCTTTTTGTTGTCCCTCAGCATGCGGGCCCAAAGCATATTCATGACCTCTGGGAACTGCTCATACATGAAGGTGGCTCTGTTTACACAATCATACAACAGAGGATAAGAGTCAAAACTCCTCATATGAACAAATGTTTACTTTGCAACAGACAACAAAAGCGTTTCAGGTAACGCAGAAACATTTATATTTAATAAAAGGAAATGCAGAGCCTAATGTCGTTTTGAAAAGCATAACTCTAAATATGTGTAATTATGACTTAAGATTATAGAACCAGACAAATAAAAATAAGTAAAAGCAAAATGTAAAGTCTTCAAAAATGTTCCCAGTTTGTTTATATTTTGAATAATTAATAGTTAATTAGAACAAATTAGGTACTAAAATCACCAAAAACAAATCTAAAAAAAAAGGTTACAGATAGACAAGTTGAAATATTGCAAAACAATAATAATAATAATAATAATAAACTATAAATTAATGATTCACTATACATTAAAATGAGGACCAGCCAAATCAATACATTATCCTTCAACTATTCTACAATTACAGGATCTGGGCTTTTCTGGTTAAAAAGATGCAGTCATTTGTTGAAATTATCAACAATATCAAAAAAAACAAAGAGGTTATAGAAATGTCTCATCAAGTTCAAGGAACATCTGACTGTGCAACTATTACATGTACCCTATAAATGACAAAAATCTGTTTTAAGATGAACTGATAAAAGAGAATTAATCATAAAATGCAATTTGTAAAAGACACTTTAATGGATCAATTTCATTTATCATTTGGAAACTAGAAAAGCACTCTGAGCGCCCAGACCTTCGCCAAGCACCAACTTTGCCCCTTATTATGACTTACAGTTAAAGCTTAAACTCACATGAACTGGATAAATACCAGATTTTTAATGAATTGTTCCTTGGCATGAGGCAGAATTCTGTTAAATTTTTATTTAAAATCCTTTAATAAGTTCCTAAGTAAGGCACAGAGTGTGTCTGCAGCCTCTGGTGTTTGTTCTGTTCGCCCCTTCTTTATTTGATCTGCCCTCTTCTTTGATCAGCAGAGACTCCAAGTGAGGCATGGCTCCCACAATTGTTAATTAGCTTCTTCTGCCAATTAATGTTAAAGAATGCTTTAACCCTTTAAAGCCCGATCCAAGAATAAAACAAAACAGAAAATTACTTTTTTTGGTTTGAATTCCTTATTTGCTCTTTTAACAAAATATGTAAAAAGAAAAAACAGAAATACATTTTTGATATTAATAATTTATTACTATGCGATAAGTCAAGATTATTTTTTGTGTAGTCTTCTACTGGCTGTTATCAGGTATATCTGATTGTGTACAATAGGATTTTGAGCAAAATTTTTACCATTAAATTATGCAAAAGGTTACAGACGAAAAACATTTCAGAAACCGTATGTATCAAATATGATACATTTGGCATTATAGGGTTAATAAAATTCCTGCATCCGGATCGTGATCAGGATCACCACAAACATTTAATTCGACGGAGGTGCTGCTTTGATAAAAAATGTCATTAAAATCCTTTCAAAACGTCTCCTGTACACAGACAGCCGAACTCTCCTAAAGATATTACCTCCTTAGCGTAGGTAACTAGGGATTATTTTAGCTTAATTTAGAAGCTGCATTTTGCAAAGAGAGTAAATCAACTTAACATCCTCTTGCAGCAATACGTTATGTTGCAAGCAAATCCTTTTATGAGAGGAATCAACATCTTATTAGGGCTGGGTATTTAAGTCCTGAATCGATTGGATTTTGATTCATACCGTTCTAAAGTGCAAACTTGGACAGTTTAAACTTCAGATGTGAACAAAACTGTCTCAAAAGTGCAAACTTGTTTGTAAAAAGTGAAAAAGTGAAGCCTCACACAAGCAAGCAGACGTGACACAGCGGGGACACAGCAGACATGCATGAGCTGCATTATCTCCAATGCACAAACTATATTTGCAGCTAGAGGTGAGTATTGGCATGAGTGTTGCGATACGATACATGTCGCGATACTTGGGTCACGATACGATATTATCACGATATTGCAGTATCACTATATATTGCCATATTTTCCCCAGCTATCAATAGATAAAACAGCAATTGCTATATATTTTTATCAGAAAATATTGATTAGGTATTATTATCCATGTTGTTTGGGGTTTTCTTCCACTGTGACTGCCTCAAATACAGATTTGGTGCTGCACGCACAGTTAAAGGGCTCCACAGCGCTTTCTGCCAGAGTGGTGGTACAGAGGTAGCCCATTTTCCCATCAATGTTTTATGTAACTATTTTTTTTTGTTGAAAATCGATACTAAGATGTGAAAGATCGATATTATATTGGGCAGCCGAATATCACGATATATCGCCAAAACGATTTTTTTTCCCACACCCCTATTTGCAGCGTTGTCTGTAACAACTACAGGGGGTTTGCTGGTCAGCCCCCATTTGTTAAAGTCTTCAGTCAACCTGTTGGCTATATTTGCAGCTGTCTGGCTTGAAGTAATCTTGGTTGAATCTTTCCTGCTCATTTAAATGTGAAAGTCACGCGCGTCACTATAAAACTAATCGATCTCATTCCCTAGATATCGATTTTGCAAAAATTTTATGGAATCGATTCAAAATCGATTATTTTACCCAGCTTTACATCTTATACTGACCATCATGGATGCACATTTAATTCAAAATTTTATATTATAGGAAAAAGGAATGATGAATGATAAATAAGAGCCTTTAAGAGGGTGTGGAGATGAAGTGTTTTTCTGCCCTCCTTACCGTGATATTTCAGCCATCATCTGTCCTGATGGTCCCCAAGGATCATCATTGGTGGCTTCCCTGACCTTAGACTCCACCTCTGAGTAGTTCATCACCACATTGGTTCTACAGATCAAACAAAAAATACATAAATTTTGGCATCTGGAAGAAAATAGACAGTAAAAAAAAGTCTGTAGATGAAAACATGTGGAAAAGGAACAGTTAAAAAACAAAAAAAGGTTGAAGTGGTTTTCATTTCACACGTTACTTTACGTTTCTATGGCATATGTACTCACACAAGCCCAATCTATTCATGGCTTTATCAAGATCCCGCCATATTTAGGGTGTGGTAAAAACCGATAAACTCGACACCTGACAGCACTTAGAAAGGATGCTTTCCAGAAGTTCAAAGAAAAATCAAACAAGAAAACGCATTATCTCCATGAAGGCACTGCTTGCATCACGTGAAGCTGCATATCCTCAGAGAAAGCAATAAACTATGTCTACCAAGAGAATACTTTGTTACACAATGCAAACAATTCGAAACGACCAATACTACGTCAATAATAAAGCTGTCATAACGTCATGAAAAGAAAAGCAAACAATGAATCTGAAAGTCGTACCTCTTCATTCCTCTTAAAGTACATCAATGAGACGCAGAGGAACTATAACACAGATATATATGCTGTATGTTTATTTTTTTATAGTGTTTGTGACTACTTTATATAACTCTTTAAGTTATGCGCACACTAAGTGTGTTTGGCGAACTATTTTACAATCATTCTAGTTTCTATGAGGGATTTAAAGTGTTAATCTTAAGTAACTGCAGGAATGTCACACAGACATGAAACCAAATCTGAATTGAGAAAGGAATCCCAGACAGCCCTTAAAGGAATAGTACACCCAAAACATGATTAGCCTTGATTTTCTACTCACCCCCATGCTGAACAACACTCTGGAGTACTTTTTTGATATCTCAAATGCATCTGGAGATCTGGGAGGCTTCTTGCTGTCTGCTGACATTCAAATAATGGAGGTCTATGGCACCCGAGGCAGAAAGGTCCATAAAAGTCCACAAAAAACGTGTCAATATTCCTCCATACTGCTCGTCCAATGTATTCCAAGTGTCCTGAGTGGGTAGCATCCAGAATTTACTCGAAACGAAGTCATTTAGAATGTTTTGTGATCATAAACAGTAGTATTTCCTAAAAGCGCGTTCACGAGTCTACGGAAACCGCGGCAGACCAAACCGGATGAAAGTGCGCATTCAGCTCGGCAAAGAACTCCTGCTCTTCCTCAACACTGAAGTCCTCAGACATTTTTCTTTCGTTGTTTCTTTCTTTGCACAGGTAAACAGCACATTTCTTCTTCTACGCTTGCATTATCGGCAGAGCAGACGCTGAATGCGCACTTTCATCTGGTTTGGTCTGCCGGCTTCCGTAGCGTCGTGAACGCGCTTTCAGGAAATCCTATACACTACTGTTTATGCTCTAAAAACATTCTAAATGACTTCGTTTCGAGTAAATTATTGACGCTACCCACTCAGGACACTTGGAATACATTGGACAAGCAATATGGAGGAATACTGACACGTTTTTTGTGGACTTTTATGGACCTTTCTGACTCGGGCGCCATAGACCTCCATTATTTGAATGTCAGCAGACAGCAAGAAGCAACCCAGTCTCATGGGAAAATGTACCCCCACTACGTTGGTCCACACTGCAAAACGTAGTGGAGGTACATTAATGGCCATTTTTTTGTGGTACTGTTACGTTTCTTCTGCCTATACGCTTTCTATTGTTTTACGTCCTAGTCACGTGACTTTCAAGATTCCAGCTGGGAGAAGAAAAAAAAATATATATATGGCCGACATTCGCTCATTTTTTTGTGGAAAGATTAATAACTTGAGTTTGTTTTTGCATTAAAATGAGTTTTGATTACATTTCTAGTGAGAAATGTATAGTTTGTTGCCAGAATATTTACTCAGGGAATGTACATATTCACTTGCTTGTTCGTTTCTTGCAAAGATTTTTCAAGATAATGTGAAACTGTAAAATTTTGGTATAAACATGGCTGAGATTTCTCTATTTTTTAGTGGGAAAATCAATAATTTCAATCAGTTTCTGCATTTAAATGGGTTTTGATTACACTTATAGCGAGAAGTGTAGGGTTTATTTACATATTTACTTCGTGAACATACATAATCACCCGCTTGCTAGTTTTTGCTACGTTTTTCGGATCTCGTCAGGATTATGTGAAATTGCAACGTTTTGGCTGCTACCCATCGCCTAGCATTTAGCTGCCGCCCCGATTCAACATTGAATTCTTTGTGATTTAACTCCATCTGACGGATCAAACCCTCGCCACTGCGTGCGTTGCGTCTGAGGTTGATTTTCAGATCAATGCATTATGTCGTGGCATACGGGAGAAACTAATTAAACTAGTTAAAAAAAGGATCATGGGTTAAGATCGGATGTGTTTTATTTGGAAATCTACCGGATCCTTTGTGCATTTAACTTCCTGTTTGGTGCGATCTCATTGATGGATTTTGACCAGATTTTGACCAAAGAGGAACTAAAAAAACAAAAAACAATTTGAATACACAACCAGCATATCTGGAATCAATGACAGAGAGCGACTGGGACCAAAAGTTTATTAATTTCTCCCCATTGATTTCCATTCAAAATGTTTTCGATCCCACCGGGCTCTAGGGAAGGGGCGGGCATACCGCCACCTACTGTTCATGAGTGTGTAGCAACATTGTTTTAAATCTATTAAATTCTATTTTTTAATTTTGTATTCTGAAGATAAATTAATGCTTTCCTTAATCTATAAATATCTTTTATATTTCCTTTATTTCCCAATAATCCTTTAAGACTCCATTCTTGGCCTGTCCTTTCAACTCTTTTCAATTTCTTCCTTTCAGGTCCAGATGTTTTACATTTCCTCAATACGTGTTCTATATTTTCTATCTCTCCACATCCTTCACATTTATCATTATTTTTCCTACCTATTAAGTATAAATTGTCATTTAAATAAGTATGACCTACTCTTAATCTGATCATTATTATTTCTTCCCATCGGTTTCTCTCATTAATATTTCTATTTAATACTGACTTTTGTACTTTATATAACCTTCTTCCTTTTTATCTTCATTCCACCTTTTTTTTTTGCCATTTTTCAATTTCTTTCCTCTTAATAAATGATTTTCCTTTCCCTTTCCCTAAAGGAATTGTAATTGTTATTTGTCTACTTTTCATTCCACCTAACTTTCCATTAATTAGCTTGAAAACAGCACTTTGTAGGCACCCAGTTTCTCTAACAATGGCCCTTTTTGGGTTACCCTCCATGCATTGGGTGTCAGTTCAGTGGCAGTTCCAGAACATTTTCTTAGGGTTGACCAGGCAGTACAATAATGTGCATGTGGCCAAAAAGTAATAGGGATCAAATTCGGTTCAGAGTCAAGCTATTGGGATCAGGCTTCAGGTTCAATTTGCATATTTTCTTAGCCAAAACAAGGATTTGTTGGGCTACTGTAATTTTGAATTGAAAAACGTCCTGAATGGGAAGTCTTCAAACTTGAAAAACAAAGTCCAAAGTTTTTTTTTTTTTTTTGGAATGATTATGACGTGGATGTCTAGGAATCTTCACCAGCTTATCAGGGAAATGAATGCCCACAATGTCTATATTCTCCAAAAGAGAATAACAGAACAGACCTTCATGAGGCCCTTGTTAAAGCTATGCATATATTAATGCATCTATGCTCTTCAAATAACTTTCTGGTTCGACGCAACATTTACATTAAATGGGTTGAGAGGTTGTTTTTTACCAGTAAATACATAAAAGATTCCCAGATGACTGCCGATGCAAACTCTCCCCTATAAAACCTAAAACTAATTCTTATAAGAGAGTAAAATCTGTATTAGTCTTCATTAAATGTAGCATATTGTTGTACATAATCAATTGCTTTATTTTTGGTGTCAGCTTTTGGTCAATATGCTAACCTTAAAAGGTCAAAGTGGGAAAATGTAGTAGTAGTAGACAAATTAGCAATTAGAGGAGGCAATAACAATTACAATTCCTTTAGGGAAAGGAAAATCATTTATTAAGAGGAAAGAAATTGAAAAATGGCAAAAAAGGTGGAATGAAGATAAAAAAGGAAGAAGGTTATATAAAGTACAAAAGTCAGTATTAAATAGAAATATTAATGAGAGAAACCGAAGGGAAGAAATAATAATGATCAGATTAAGAGTAGGTCATACTTATTTAAATGACAATTTATACTTAATAGGGAGGAAAATTAATGATAAATGTGAAGGATGTGGAGAGATAGAACATGTAGAAAACGTATTGATGAACTTTAAAACATCTGGACCTGAAAGGAAGAAATTGAAAAGAGTTGAAAGGACAGGCCAAGAATGGAGTCTTAAAGGATTATTGGGAAATAAAGGAAATATAAAAGATATTTATAGATTAAGGAAAGCATTATTTATGTATCTTCAGAATACAAAATTAAAAAATAGAATTTAATAGACGTAAAACAATGTTGCTACACACTCATGAACAGTAGGTGGCGGTATGCCCGCCCCTTCCCTAGAGCCTGGTGGGATCGAAAACATTTTGAATGGAAATCAATGGGGAGAAATTAATAAACTTTTGGTCCCAGTCGCTCTCTGTCACTGATTCCAGATATGCTGGTTGTGTATTCAAATTGTTTTTTTTTTTTTTTTTTTTTTTTTTTTTTTTTTTTTTTTTTTTTTTTTTTTTTTTTTTTTTTTTTTTTTTTTTAGTTCCTCTTTGGTCAAAATCTGGTCAAAACCCATCAATGAGATCGCACCAAACAGGAAGTTAAATGCACAAAGGATCCGGTAGATTTCCAAATAAAACACATCCGATCTTAACCCATGATCCTTTTTTTAAACTAGTTTAATTAGTTTCTCCCGTATGCCACGACGTAATGCATTGATCTGAAAATCAACCTCAGACGCAACGCACGCAGTGGCGAGGGTTTGATCCGTCAGATGGAGTTAAATCACAAAGAATTCAATGTTGAATCGGGGCGGCAGCTAAATGCTAGGCGATGGGTAGCAGCCAAAACGTTGCAATTTCACATAATCCTGACGAGATCCGAAAAACGTAGCAAAAACTAGCAAGCGGGTGATTATGTATGTTCACTAAGTAAATATTATGTAAATAAACCCTACACTTCTCGCTATAAATATAATCAAAACCCATTTAAAATGCAGAAACTGATTGAAATTATTGATTTTCCCACTAAAAGTTAGAGAAATCTCAGCCATGTTTATACCAAAATGTTACAGTTTCACATTATGTTGAAAAATCTTTGCAAGAAACGAACAAGCAAGTGAATATGTACATTCCCTGAGTAAATATTCTGGCAACAAACTATACATTTCTCACTAGAAATGTAATCAAAACTCATTTTAATGCAAAAACAAACTCAAGTCATTAATCTTTCCACAAAAAAATTAGCGAATGTCGGCCATATATATATTTTTTTCTTCTCCCAGCTGGAATCTTGAAAGTCACGTGACTAGGACGTAAAACAATAGAAAGCGTATAGGCAGAAGAAACGTAACAGTACCACAAAAAAATGGCCATTAATGTACCTCCACTACGTTTTGCAGTGTGGACCAACATAGTAGGGGTACATTTTCCCATGAGACTGGGTTGCAAGAAGCCTCCCAGATCTCCAGATGCATTTGAGATATCAAAAAAGTACTCCAGAGTGTTGTTCAGCATGGGGGTGAGTAGAAAATGAAGGCTAATCATGTTTTGGGTGTACTATTCCTTTAATCTTCCCTCCGAATAAATATTTGAAATTCAGCTTTGGGTCTAAGGAGCCTGTATAAGACATGATGCAAACACCTTTAATAAAGGTAGCCAAAAGAACTAAAATGTTCAGTGAATTATCAGGAATAACAGGGGATCTCATCACATGAACAACGGTGCAAAGAGTAATAATGCATTGACCCGTCGTATCATTTTATTTGATCGTATTTACCCCCACACTTTAAAGGGCGGTCAGTGGTGCAAAAAAGGTTGTGGACCGCTATTTGACAGACAGCCATTACTTTTTCTTACAAAAGGGGGAGAAAATTATTGGAAGGATTTTGATCACAAATCAATATAGTGAATAAACTAAAACTGCACCATCCATAAAACTAAAAAAAAAACTAATTCCGCATTTAACAATTTATTCAAATCAGTTTATAAAACAAGCAAACATGCTATAGATGATATTAATAAAAACTGTAACAATCCAAATGTTTTTTTTCCCGATCAGTTAAACATTTTTCAGATGTTCTCTAACGAATAAAAACAATTAGATTGTGTTAAAAAAGAAAAAGAAAAAACACCAGAAAAGTCTGATGCAACGTTTTTTTTTTTTTATCTCTCCACAGAGGTGGCTGGCCTCCTTTGCTATCTGCGAGATCAAACACATGTCATGATGCTTCCAGGATGACACACCATCACGCAAATTTCCGCTTCTCTAGCACAGAGTCGAACGTTACTTCAAAACTTTAGTGAATTTGAATCTTTTGAATTTCAAATGTCTACTTAACAAAGTTTGGCTGCTTTTTGGTGCAATTTCTGTTCGTTTAAAGGATTTACATAGGGAAACACTTCTAACGACGTTTTCTTAAATGGGAGAGAAAAAAAAAACATCAAAGAAAATTGATTTTAACAAACACCAATTAATAAAACTTTCACCTCTCTTTCCCTTCCAGCTCGTCTTTCCTGACTCCCACTAACAAAACAAGATTTATTACAAGAGTTTCCACTCCAGGAGGGTGGATGCATCCACAGAATAAAGTCTTCAGTTGGCTCAATGACGTTCTATTGTCTGGGTTTGCTAAATTAAACCTTTGAAGAGGGGAAATGTTGCACAATACCCTAATACAGCTCGCAGTTCAGGACAGCACTGCATCCTTTGTTCAGGAAGCAGCTAAAAACAACGAGATATTGCCCAACATTAGTGCTAGCAAGCCAAAAGTCAAACAGCTGAATTGGAGCTGCTATTAACCTGTCAAAAAACAAACACAAAGGTCTTACAGTACATTTTCTTTAAATGCTTTAATACCTTGCTTTGCAGTTAAGAAATTACCTACTTGGCAAATTAAACCAAAATACTCGAATCAACAATTTCCTGTTTAAGAAACCAGCTAGATGTTCACTAAGGGGCTGCAAAAAAAAAAAAGCAGCTGCTTATCAGTTGGAAATGCTCTAAAATAAATCAGTTAATGCACATTAAATTGCTTTGACATTTTTAGAAAGTGATAAAAAAAAAACATGCTTTAATTTCTGTTACTAACATTGTTTAAAAGCAACCATTTTTTTTCTGCAGGTCTCTGATCAGTCATTATGTGATCGGATGAATCTGCACCTCAACATTTTTGCATGGTGTTGATTCTTCTTTTTTCTATATCACTAATAAAAATGAAAGAAACATACCAGTCATATAGTGTTTGATTTTTAATTCAATTCAGAAAAACTTTATTGATTCCCAAAGAGAAATTAAATGCTGTAGTAACTCATAGGATTTTTTTTTTTATACATCCTTTTATAAAAGTGGAGATTTATTTATTAAAACAGTGTTTATTAGATGATTATTTCAACCGTCTATAAAACCCATAAAAAATAAATAAGGAAAACTCAATTGAATTCAGCCTTTAGGAACATGCCTTTCTAGAAAGATCCTTCATAAGTCAAAGGACTTTGAGAGAACATATAGCTTCATTTGTGAAATTAGATCAGTTTCTTTATAACCGGTCATTTCTAATGGAAATTTACGATTTTTTTTATTTCTTCATAGGAACAACAAAGCATATTTCCAGTTTTCTTCTTACCCGCAAAGAAAAAACATTCTGGGTAGACGTTATTAATTGTGAAACTGTCACAATCTGCACAAGCAAATGAGACTACCTGATTGAGTAGGACAGTTTCAATCCAATTAGCTAACATATAGTAAGGTTGCAAGACCAAAGAAAAATAAAATTCCCTTTATTTAGACATTTCATGAGATAATCTCACAATTATTGCTGATTTTTGGGTCAATTATTTAATTTTAAAACTTAGAAAAGTTAATTACGAAAAAATTTACGCTCAGAAAATGCTACAACTATTATTATTTTTTAATCTATCCATCCACAATAATCACCTTGCTTAAAGTCGTAGGGAAGCAGCTGTTCCAAACGTTGCATTTCCAAATTCTCTCTAGTGGTGCCCGACGCGAGTGAATAAAGTGAATGTGATTGGACGTTTATCAAGGGGGCGGGATTGTTGTGGTGGAAGGCTCGCAAGCACGTTTGGTTGTGGCCGGTTTGTGGGAAGCATCTTGCTAACCAGTTAGCAACTTAGTGCTAGTAGGTTCCCTATGGGAAATTCCATTGGGACCAAGTAGCACTAAATTGGTGACATAGAAACGACGCTGTCAAGGAACGCTATGGACAGCGGAAACATGCAAGAGGAGGAGAGTTTAGAGTTGGAGGTCGTGGATGAGTCTCCTCAGTCATCCATTTTTTATTTAGAGGAGGAAAGCGAGTACGAAGTAGCCTAGGAAACTAGCCCTATCCACCAGCAGCTAAAATCATTTTTTTCTGCGAGTGGTCTAGCCTCGATCAATGCCCCAGGCCCTAGAACTGACGGGCCTATCACAACGCAGAGATGTGTTTGAATTTCTGGATACAAAGTGGGCGGGATTTTGAGGGCGTGACGACAAAGCTGAGCAACGCTGGAGAAAGCACAACGAGGAAGACGGCAACAACTATTGAACGGTTCTCGTTTGACTCAGCTTTGGAATCAGTTTTGGAAGGATTAGACTTGGAGTTTTCGTTGAAACATGAGCAGGAAGAGGCTCTATGCTCATTCATTTTTAAAAAGGACGTATTCGCCAGTTTACAGACAGGCTGTTTGTTTACACTCCCCCACCAGCTTTCTGTCCCGCTTACTACGTCACAGTCAGTTGCGTTCATTGGTCAGAGCGTTGGTTAATAGGCGCAGACATAGTTAGAGAAACAACGGGTTGTTCTCATCAACAATCTTCCGATGTCTCATTCATCGGGGCCAGACTAAATTACACATTTAATCTTACATTTACAGTTTATCAGGCTAGGGATAAAGATGTTGTGGAAGAGGACGCCAGGGCGTCAGAAGCTTGGTTTGGTGTAGAAGGCTTCCAGCCGTACATGTTTGAGCCCTTGCCTCGCAACGCTGCCAGTACTGTTAGCTCTACGCCTGCCGAAGACACAGACGTCCATCCCCGTGAACACTGGGACGGAACTCAATGGGAAAGGAAAGGATTCTTAATATTTCAACTGTTGCGTATATTAGCTGCGACATATGAATCAAGATGCTATGACTGAAAAAATGTGATTGACAGATGACCGTTGATATATGATTGGCTGAATTTAGGTGTTCATGCTGACGTATAACTAATTGGCCTGCATAAAGTAATGAAAAAAACCACAGATTTTTAAGACAGGATTTTTTTTTTCTAAATAGAAATTTTCTAAATATTTGGGACAATATGGTCTGATAAAGAGTACGTTTATATACATGTTTAAGCCAGATTGACTTGATGTTTAAATATAACTTCCCTACAACTTTAAAATTAGAATATAGAGAGACAATACCGTAATGCCATTACTGTGCTATAAACTGTTATTCTAAACTAAATGGGAAAAACATTGTATTATAACAAGGATTAAATTATGGTAATATATTTGATTATTTTCCTATATGTTTAGGTTGATCTATGTATGTTAATAAACACTGTCCAATTCTCTTGGAGGGACATTTATTATGGCTTAAGACTATATCAATGTAAAGACTGTATAAAAAAAACAAATGAATTAGTTTTGAAGCTACATGCTTTACCATGGTTTAAGTAATACAGCTTTAGCTTATATTTCAGAGGAAACTAGTTATTTGCATAAAGAGATTATTAAATACTAACATAAAATATAGGAAATAATTACTTCTGGAATACTTCTTAGGGAGTAGAAAACTCTGAACTGTTTATGGATTAACTTTAGGAACAAGCGTCAACAAGCGAGTTGGTTGTGTACTTATTTTATGACATAATTTACAGTACTGCTACTGTGGCGGTGATATAACTCGACTATAGATGCGATAAAACAAAGTAACGAAAATTAAAGTTTCCAGTCAGGACAAAATAAAAAAGCGACGGAGAGGAGAGAGAGATAAGTCTTTAAAAATCCCTATTGATTTTCTGCAGGGCTGTCAAACTAGCTTAGCTGGCTAGCCCAGTCAGCTACATAATTAGCCTGTTAGCTACACAAGTTAGCTTCCACTTTCGAAGAAAGCAAAAGAAACGACACGACAAGTTACACCCAAACACTGTTGACGCAACTAAAATGGACCAAAGAGTCTATGAAAAACAGCAAACAGTCAAAATGAGGCTAACTTTAGCTAAAAGTCACTTTAACGGCTAGCAGCGTTCAAGCTAGCTCACTTGTAAGAGTGACGTGACGTCAAAGTTTTGAGTACGTGTCTCTTTCAAACAGGTAGAGACACAAATAACAGCAAAACAAATAGAAAACTATCCACATATACTCACGCTTTGTCAACCAGCTCCCGTACTTTCCACATGTTCAGCATCTTGACTGTGTGAAAAGGGGCTTTATGCCTCGGTGAGAAAAATAAAAAAAAAAGCCCTTCACACCGGGGGAGGAACAGCGAAACCAAACCTTGAACTCTGAAACTAATCTATTCCTCACCTCCTCTTTAAGACAGGAGGCGCAAACGCACCAGCAGGCGGACAGGAGAGCTTTCAGCCAGCAAATGAAACGTTCACGTCATCGAAACAGCCCGCAGCAGTGTTGGAGTTGTAGTTTATTATGCAGGTTTAGGTCAATGTGCGTAAAATGATCATTTAAAGTTAGGAAAGCTGCCGACTTCCTGGAGTGGCTTTGTATATATATATATATATATATATATATATATATATATATATATATATATATATATATATATATATATATATATATATATATATATATATATATATATATATATATATATATATATATACATATAAATAAAACATTTAAAATTTATTAAAATATTACATTTATTAAATACATATTTACAAAATAAAACTTGCCAGGGGTACAAGTATTAAAAAAAGAGTTTATTTTTTTCAAAATCTTTTATTTTTTTATTTTTTTGTTCCCCCCCCCCCCCCCCCCCCCAATATTTTCAGCTTAAAATTGAAAAAAAAAAGACCAGCTAAATGTTGAGAAAACTGTAAATCATTGTTTAAATTGTTTAATTTTGCATGTTTTTTCTTCCTCCAAATGTTTAAATTTGATCACTGATGCACTTTAAGAAATGGAAATGTTATGAGAGCTGTAAAAAAAATCCATTTAGTATTTTATACACTCTGTGTATACAAGAGGAAGAAGTCTAAGTATATGATGTGTGGTATATAGGCCAAAAATACAGTAAAAATAAAAAAATATAGCACTCATTGCAAAAACTTTTCCAAAGTAATACATTTTGTTTATTATGGAAGAGGACTAAGGCCATAGGAAAAAAAGAAAAGAAAGTTAACAGATTTTTAAATATTATTTCAGTTTAATGTGGGGGAAAAAGTCAGAATTCTGAATTTAATCTCAGAATTCTATGGAAGAAGATTATGGAAACCTAAAAAATAAAAAAAGTTAACTAATTTTTAAATATTATTTCAATGTAATATGGGAAAAAAGTCAGAATTCTGACTTTTATTCTCAGAATTTTGAATTTTATTCTCAGAACTCTGACTTTTCACCAGGTCCATTTGATGCTATTTCATTAATGGACGAGCAGAAGGTGATCAAAAGAAGAGAGCTAGTTTAGTCTCTAAAACAGACATGGCTACGGCTTGATGCTAACATGTTTGTTAGCTGTCAGAATTCTGAGATTAAAGTCAGAATTTTGAGATTAAAGTCAGAATTCTGTGGTTAAAGTCAGAATTCCGACTTTTTTCCCATATTAAACTGAAACAATATTTAAAAATCAGTTAATTTTTTTTTTTTTTTTTAGTGGCACTAATCCTCTTCTTTAGTTTTTAAAGCCTTTGAGTTTTCAAGATCATTGATGAAAGTGCTGTATTGAGATAGCTATTATAAAAATAGGACACAGATCGAAAATTCCCCTTATTAATGGGGAAATTTTTCCGAAAATAAAACAAGTTAAGCACAAAAAAAAGTCTCTTTCCAATTTAAAATTATCCAATTATCCAGAAAACAGTTGTTTAACAGTTTCTTCATTTAAGCCACAAAAGTTAAAGGAGCTCCTGATCAATGTAGTCTACTTAACAAACAAGATGACTGAAACATTTTACCAAAATATTTCTGATGTATTTATTTAAACATTTGTGTTTTTGAAGCCTCTACATTTCTCAGAAGCATATTGTTCACAGGAAGCCGTCATAAAACGCTGAGTTTTAGCTGTAAAGTGTTCTTTAGGACAGCTGTAACAACATCATCATTTTCCTATGGTGTGACTCCAATATAAAAAAAAAAAAATTCTTCGAAATGAATTCTTTAAAAGTAATAGATGGCCATCAGATTTCCATAAGTTGTGAAACTAAAACAGAAAAAAGTAACCAAGCAACAGTCTGAAAATACGTCGGTTTACACGGCTAGAGACGGAAATAGTAAATGAATGTGCTTCCTACAAATCAAATAAGCTGGTGTAAAAATGCAAATGCCTTCAGCTAAGAGATGTGAGAGATAATAGCTCTTGACCAAAACTCTGTGGGTAAAAATCCAGTGTAATAATTAGATCAGTTTAATTGTGCCTGTCGCTAGTTTCATATCTTTTATATTTATATCAGCAGCTTAAGAGCAATATACATTCATCAATTTAAGTGTTTTATTGGAATTTTACATCAACACAAACAAGCACATAATTTCAAAGTAAAAAAATAAAATAAAAAATAGAATACTAAGTATTTTTTTTGTCTGAAAAAGTTGGAGTTTATTTGCTTTCAGCCTTCATCACTGTGATACCCCTCAATTAAATCAAGCCCAACCTGCTTTGACTCTGCTGTGGCATCAGCCATTCTTTGCTGTGTTGGATCAGCGGGTTATCTGTGGCTGAGATGAAACGGTTGAATAAGCTCATCACAATGGCTGACTGAGCTTGGATGCCCTCTGGACTCAGTGCAATAAATGGAGTCTAACTAGAAAAAGATGAGCTCCTTCAGTGACAGACTGCTGCACCTTAAATGCACCAGGGAGCGTTATCACAGATTCTCCCTCCCATATGAGACTTCATAACATCACCATTCCCATTAAGCTAAATATGGGTTTACATTTAACAGTTTTTCTTTTCTTTTGGTCCCTTTATATAAAACTCTGCTGCTATTTTTTCACACCTCAGGTGTTGCTGCTATGATTATATCCACTTCCTGTAAAAATGTCCAAAGCTGTATATGTTGCTTATTCATTCTTTTTTATTGCCTGATCAGCGTTTTTTTTTTTCAAAACTTATTTTTGGTCTTATGGTATAGTATTTGTATTTTTATTAGTTTTTTTTATTTAGTGTCTACACTTGTGTGATCCTTTTACTCTAATGCTTGTCTTTGAAGGTGTTACACCATAAAAATTCCCCAATAAAGGGATTTTTTTATTCTATTCTAGATAGGGATTGGCGGCCTTGGGTCGCTTGGGTCTCAGAGGTCTTGAGTTCAAGTCCCACTTCCACAGCCTTCACTCTGGGTCCCTGAGCAAGACCCTTAACCCAACACTGCTTCCTGGGTGTCTCAGAATGGCAGCCCACTGCTCACCAATGGGATGTCTTAAATGTAGAGAGTGATTTTCGTTGATGTCTTATTGTACTGCTGCCCCTTGGCCAGGTCTCCCTCGAAAGAGAGATTTTATCTCAAGGGACTTCCTGGTAAAATAAAGGTTAAATAAAATAAATAAAAATGATTGTACTTGTGACAATGTAATGAAAATAAAGTTGAATTTTATTCTATTGCTTTCAGGGGCCAATTAATAAGTAATTCGATTCTGCTTCTGTACTCTTCAATATCAGTATGAATGCAGTGAAGTACAGTGATGGCAGCCTCATGCTGTGGGATATTTTCTTTAGCTGTTCAAATAATATAGAGAAGCTAATCAAAGAGAATGGAGGACGGAATGCATGAGGAAAACCTGCAACAAGGAAGGGTGTCCTGATATTAATTCAATACGTCATCAGCTGGAAGAGTTAGAAAAACGCCTGATTGAGTGATTTTACCTTTTAGTTACAAAAACATGTAAGACAACAACTCACCCATTTGTTATGAAACAACCTCAACATAAACTTAAGATTTAGATATAAAATAAAATATAGATAGACATAGCTCCTCCTCCGGTAGGATAGCATCTTCTACTCCGCTAACAGACACTGTTGTGTTCACATTGGATCTTTTCGGGATCCAAGAGCGGAACGCTGCAGATTGCTTCTATCAGTGAGCATATATCAGAGATTTTTCATGCAAGTCGACCGATTCCTAATATCAATATCAGCTTTAGACGTCTCTAGTAAGAAGTCTAAAGGGGATATTTTCTGCAGCATTTCATGAACAACAACTTTCAAGCAGCTCCCAGTCATCCTCTAACGCAGAGGTTCCCAAAGTGGAGGTCGGGACCGTCCCCAGACGCATATAACAACCTTCATTGATGTCATCCCTGGATTGTCAAATTGCCTAAAAATATATCAAAATGTGAACTCACTGGCCACTTTATTAGGCACACCCTTCCAACTAGCAGCAACTAGTCAGCAACTCATTGCATTTAAGCACATAGAAATGGTGAAGATGATCTGATGCACTTCAAACCCAACATCAGAATAGCGAAAAATGCTGGATTAAAGGTATACTATGCAACCAGTGTTGATTTTCCAGCGAGGCTCCCCCCAGAGGGCGAAAGTAAAAGTGCACTGTCGTAAATATGCTCAGCTGTTCTCCTGGTTTCTCCGTCAAGCCAGGCGCGGTTGTTTTGAACTTAGCAGACAGGCGAACGCAACCAATCACCATGTCTACTGCGGTAAGTGACTATTTTGTTCACATTTTCGAGTTTAAAAATTTAGCATGTTTTCATACATTATGTTGTTATGCATGTATCTAAATAACAAAGATTATAGTTAGCCAAGGTTTCGCCGTAAAGCAAGACCGACTCTCGCGATGCACGAGACTTCTGAGCCTGTGGGTGCGGGCCGAGGACTCCTGCAATTGCAAGTACGGTATTTCCCCTACAGACCACCAGGGCGGCGGAGAAAACCTTTGTTTGACCTGAAATGACTCATTTAATCATCCAAAACGTTATGGAACACATTAATTAACTGAAAAATGTTGCATAGTATGCCTTTAAGTTACTTTGTAACCAGAGGTGGGTACTAACTAGTTACATTTACTTTAGTAAGTTTTGATAAAATATCTGCTTTAAGGAGTAGTTTTACAGCATTGTAATTATACTTGGGTAAAATTATGATAGAGTATCATTACACTTGCCTGAGGCAAATTTCCTTGTCCTCCATTCATCATGAGTTACTTCCTTTAATGACAACAAGCCTGTTTTTAACAAATATGCACATTTGAGACACTTTCACACACTTTCTTATTCTTTGCGGCACTAAAGCTTTATTGATTAATTGTTCTTTTCCATTTGCTGAATCTGTTGTGTCATTTGGAGGTTTAGTGAAAATATAGTAAATATTATCCTGTAATTTAACCTATTCTACATACAGTACATATGCATTTGATTGATTATATATATATTTTACTTTTTTCATTGCATTTAAATTTTTTACTGTGCAATATCTGTATCTTTTGAATTGGTTATTTTTATCCTATTCTTTGAAAAAACTGAATTTGCATATCACTTTATATTTTGTTCAGTTTTACATTATAAAAAAAAATAGAATGTTTCCATGATTATGGGTAGGAAGTAGATCAGTTACTCAATAAAAGATGTTTTGTTCACATTCATCTCTGATGGTTGTTTGTCTCACCTACCAAGCAGGACCGGTCTGAACTGCAAACAAGTCTGCAGAGAGGATCATCAGGTCTGACCTTCCCTGTCCTGGGGAAAAACTGTTTTTTTCCCCAGGTTATCTTTCTGTTAAACACAATGAACACCTCCCAGCCCGGCTGGTCAGACTCTGCTAAAACAATGAAGCCCTTTTTGCGCCATTAAACAAGCCTTCCCTCTTTTGTTTCTATAGAAGAAGAGCTGCACGTTTACATATTGTTAATGATCACACACTACCTCCATTCAGACACACAGCACTCAGTGTTTAGCACTAATAGTAGCACAGACTGTTAATTAAACAATGTGTCTAAACTTTATCTAACTTATGCTGAAAGAGAGGCCCCAAATGAAATTTTATCGTATCCTGTGCGATGGCTATAAAGCTTCTTCCTCTTGTTTTATCTTGTCCTTTTATCCCTCTAAGCTTTCTCTACATATTGCGGCTGTATTAATAGTTAACTACACAATGGAGAACCAATGTCAAATTCCTTGTTTATGTTCAGACTTGATCATTAAAATTTACTAGATACTCTATTCGGTCTCACTGAGCTTCTGTCATTTTGTCAAGAATCAGCAGATGCAAGTAGCGGCAGGTATTCCACCAGGAAAACCTCTGAACCCTGCAGGATCATGGATAAAGAGAAACATAACTGTGTTAATCTTTAAGGTTTTTAAAAAAATTATCTGAATTTACAAAACCATATATCTGTTATGTTAAATGTAAAACATTAGATTTACTTTTGCCAAATAGTCATACTAAAAGGTATTTTATTATGTTGAAAGCACCTAAACATCATAGGTAATTTGATCATTTGAATTATTTGCGAAGTTGGCAAAGTCTTGTCTTACTGAATGATAACTTTCTGAAAATGTTAATATATCCATGACATTTATGGCAAAGAAAGGTTTCGTTCTAAACTGTCCCTATCATGGTTTTATCTAAAGGTCTGAACCCAAGATACAGAAGACCAAACAGAGAGACCAGGGAAAAGTTTAAACAGGTTTATTAGGGAAAAATGTGATGAAATCAGTGCTGCTCAGAGTAGAAGGGAATGAGTCCAGTGCTGCTCTGAACACTGCCAAACCGGAACTGGAAGGTGAGGGGAAGACACTGCGGTTAATTCAGGCTCAGTGGGAAATTTGAATCTTGGTTTAGAATTGGAGGAAAAGGTTGCAGACTCACTTCTCCAGGGAAAGGTGTCCTTTATGGAATCCAGACTTTGAGGATTGAACGAGAGATTGTCTTGTTTGGTGATGGGTGGACTGGGTTACTCAGACTGCGGTTGTTCCCTGGTGAATGGAGAAGCTGACCGCCACTCTGATTTCCTGTGGAATTTGAACGGGCTGCGGTGCAGATGAAACCTTTGCTTGGTGTGAAGCTCAAACAACCTCTTGGGGAAAGTAGGTCCAAACTTCCTGTTTGGAACCCCAGCTCAGTTAGAAGCTCAGTTGAACCTTCCAGAGAGAGAAGGTCTGAACAAATCCAGTTTGCAGGATGACTTCCTGCCGAGAGGCAAAGACAAAAACAAAGTTAAGACTCAGGTTGACAAAAACTCAGCTTGACTCGAGAATCCAAAACTGGCAAACAAAACCTCAGGTTAGACTCTGCTAAACTAAGCATGGCTAGAGTACCCTGTATTGGCAAACACTCTGGCGTCGAGGTAGTGGCAGTCAGCAGCTTAAGAACACTCCACCGTTAATAAGGCAATGAGCTGCAGGTGTGTAGGGAGACCCAATGAGGACGGGGCACCACCTGGTGGTGGAGCAAAGGAAACACAAAAACAGACCACACAAACTGGATTCCTGACAGTCCCATCTTCTCTGGACACGTAAGGGGGGAGAAAGCAAGGATGCATACGGGAAGAAGCTGGGAAGCAGAAGAATATCAGAGATATGTGGTCAGGGATGAAGAAGATCTCAGGCTTCAAGTAGAAAGAGCAAAGGGGCAGATGGGGGTCTGGAAAGAGCCAATGAACTGAATGCATTCTTTGGTTGGTTAAGTACAGGAAGTGTGGTGATCACTACCCTGATAGCTGACCCAATTGCTCATTTTACTCACCTAACTCGCCTAACTCTGCCCGGTTACGAGCCATCATTCATCTTATCCACCTGCTCCTGCTGCTCTATATACGGCTCAATTCCAGCTATCAGGGCCAGATCATTGTTTGTTGAGTTGGAGACCATTGCTGATTCCATAGTTCATGCTTTTGTTCATGGAGGCCAGTGGTGAGAGAACGAATATATGGATGGAAGGCTTTTGAGCGCCATGGTGAAGAAAGGTGGCTATATTGGTCACTGATTTTTATTTATTTATTTTTTGTTTTCGAATGTCACAAATTTTTATTTCTGAATTTTGAGTTTTTATATTGGTTTACCTGGTGAGAATAAACAAATGAGATGAATTTATATATTTGTTTTTTTATTACGTTGCCTAATAATTCTGCACAATAATATTTACCTGCACACACAGACATCTATCTAGCCTCGTGAGACCATCCTGATATCGCAAGCTTTCAAGGTTTCACTCGCAGATCAGTCTGGAGACTCTCCGTTAAAGAAAATTTGGAGCCGTTCACCAAACGAACGTCCAATCAGCGTTGGCTTTGAGGCGGGTTGGGGTGTGACGCAACGAGAAGCACGACAGTTCAGTCTAAAGAACATGGCGGCTTCAGCCGATGAAACTAGCGTTAGCGTGGCTATCGAGCAAGTTTTATCGGAATTACAGAGTATTTCTTCACTGAAAGAAGAGCAAAACACTGCTCTGGAGGCTTTTCTCAGAGGAAAAGATGTTTTTGCTCTTCTCCCGACTGGTTTCGGCCAGAGTAGCCTGGCTTGTGGTTTTGTTTTCGTCGTCGCTCTGTTAGCACGTCATATGCTTCGTTGATCTGATTGGTTTATTTGGCCCGTCTATCACCAACATAGGCCAATCGGCTAACCAGTATTTTCACCCCTTCCTAAAATTACTTCAACGGAAGGTTTCCAGATGGATATGCGGAGCAAATCCATCTGGCGGAGTCAGGTTAACAGACATCCTCATGAAATGGCCAAGAAAAAAGAAAACCTATTAAAAAAATATGAAACTTTGATATTAAATAGTCTTTTGGGTTCAGCTTCATGACCCGCCCCTGCTCCATAGAGCCCCCTAATAGGCTTAGCCTCACTGGGAGTGGTGGACTAGTGGTTACAGCATTGTGCCTGGTCTTGGAGGTTCTGTGTTCAAGTCCCACAGAGTCCCTGGGCAAGACTTTAACCTGGGTGCCCCACAATGGCAGCCCACTGCTCCCAAAGGGGATGGGTTAAATGCAGAGAGTAAATTTTCTTGCTCTGTGACATTCTAATGACAATAAAAGTTGAAGAAAAAGAAAGGAAAATACTTTCTCGCTGCTTACCTCAATAGACTGAGGCTGAAACCTCAACAGGGATTTATCATAGGGGCTGACCAGCAGCGTCCTTCTGCTCCAGAGCAGATTATTTAATTAATGCGTAACATACTCATGAAATGAAGTGGATTTTAGCGCACAATTAATGCATTTTAAGGATTACATTTACAAAGCTTGACTTTGCATATTTTACAAATAATTTTACAAAATTTAGAGGTGAGGTTTAGCCTCCCTAGTATTAAATGAGAAATCGCCACCGTTTCCGGCTTACAGCCGTTAACACCTAAAACAACTAGTTGAAAAAGAAAATAATCAGTTACTACAACAGTTAGTTATCCTTTGGGATCAATAAAGTCTTTCTGAATTAATTTTTTTTGAATATGTATGAGATCTAACCAAATAAATAACCAAAAAATATCTATTACATGATATATTACGATATTTCATTGGTGCTGATTTAAAACATTAGAAGAATTCATTACAAAAGAATATATATGCATCGTTTTACTTTTATAAAACTATAAAAATGTATTAGTCCCCCAAAACCCGGACAACTAAGGGTGCAGACCAGGAAGCAAAGACACACCTCTCTGTTACTTTTCTACTGTTACCCACTCATTACTCCATCCAGACAGTGTCTTGCCCACGACAAATATCTAATAATTTAGAAGATTCCCAAAGGAGTAAATCATAATAATCCAATTAAAATTAAAAATACCTCAAATTGAGGAAAAAGTTGAAACGATTAAATGTAGTTTATTTAACATAACATCTCTTTCTTTAAGAAGTCTGCTAGTTAGTGTCTTGATTTGTCATGATCACATTGACTTATGTTGTCTTACAGAAACTTGGCTGCAGCAAGAGGATTAGATGTTGGAGATCGTCCTGTTTTTCAGTGTAGTCCTGTTTCTCTGATGATGACTCTGACTATGTGCTCTCTTCGTCTTCTGGCATGGGAGCTGGCTCGGAGCTCGTCTGCCTGGCTGTGTGTTTCCTGGACGGGGCCGCCTTTTACAGCTGCTTTTTCTATGTCTGCTTCTGTCTCCTTGAACCCCAGTCGGCCTGAGCAGATGGCCGCTCACACTGAGCCTGGTTCTGCTGGAGGTTTCCTCCTGTTAAAAGAGAGTTTTTTTTACCTTCACTGTCGCTACAAGCATGCTTAGTGTGAGGGATTGCCTTCCAGTCATAGAAAACTTTGAATCAATTTGACCGAATTATGTGGTGAACTGTAAATTGCCTTGAGATGATATGTGTTGCGAATTAGTGCTATGGAAATAGACAGAATTTAACTGAATTGAATCTATTAGTTCAATCTCTAACGTTCTGCTCTCTCTGCTTTTTCTCATAGTAGCTTCATCTGGTCTGTTCCTGTTTGGCTGTGACTCCATCCTGGAGAGAAATATCAGCTGTGCTGCTGCCACCAACACCTTTGTTTCTAGATGTTGGAGATCGGCCTGCTTTTCAGTGTAGTCCTGTTTCTCTGACTGTGACTAACTGGATGTGCTCTCTTCCTCCTCTTACATGGGAGCTGGCTTGGAGCTCGTCTGCCTGGCTGTGTGTTTCCTGGACGGGGCCGCCTGTGGAGCTGGTTTACAGTTTCCTTTTGTATCTATGCTTCTTTTTCTATGTCGGCTTCTGTCTCCTTGAACCCCAGTCGGCCTCAGCAGATGGCCGCTCACACTGAGCCTGGTTCTGCTGGAGGTTTCTTCCTGTTAAAAGGGAGTTTTTTCCCTCCACTGTCGCTACAAGCATGCTTAGTGTGAGGGATTGCTGAAGAGACAATGAGTTGATGCAATCAGCTGGTTTTCCTTGGATAGAAAACTTTGAATCAATCTGACTGGATGATCTGGTTGAACTGTAAAATACCCTGAGATGACATGTGTTGTGAATTGGCGCTATAGAAAGTAACTGAATGGAATTTTATTATTCCAAATATCACAATATATGGTCTTTGTTAATGTATCGTTTCTCATATATTGTATTATGTATTTTATGGTGAAATTCATGCCAATTCAAACTCTTGATATCTACCAAATATAATTTCTTAAATAATAACTTTTCAAATCCTCAGTAAGTAAAGTATTTTCTCTTTAAACAATAATACGAATCCCCCTAAAAGATTTTCTTTTCTCTGCAAATATGTCTCAGCCGCCCCAGGACTGTAATGCCACATAACAGTCAGCGGGTCACCACCCCATGTGTGCTCGCCGTCCCTCCTCATCCTGCATTCAGACATGCTACAGTGACCCAGTGATGCTGTGTGACAGGCCGGGCAGGGCACTTGCTGTTTGTGTCAATCCAGATCAATCACCCCCTCTTCTGGACGGACAACGTCATCAACGGCCAGAAAGGTCAACGAGTGTGCTCAAGCCGGGTCTGATGTCGTGAGCAGGGAGGTCATCGGCGCACATTTGAATGGCTGCCTGTTTTTCTAAATATATCGACTCCACTGGTTTGTTGATAAAATCAATCTGAGCTCCATCCCTCTAACTTTTTTCCTTTCTTTTGAAATGGAAGAGCATAATCCCCATCGGTGGTCACTTTATTTAGTCATCTTTCCAAAACTCTCTTGTGACTGGATTCGTGCAAAAAGTATTAAGACTCTTTATTTTATTGATTGATATTCCAGAGGGTAAAATGAGCCCCCAGATGCCCTACATTCGAGAGGGTTTCTGTTCTCTAATGATACATATAAATACGGCCAATTGCTTACACTTCTACAGAGGAGCGGGAAGAAACAACACAATAGGCAAAATACAACCCATCTGAGGAAAAAACAACAAGAAACAGCACTTAACGGCCCAGAATGCACTGTACCCTGGGGAGAAACCTCAATTACTGTTACACGTCCAAAAAGAAGAACTCTGGGAGAAGTGATTGCCTAGATGGAAATGGCTGTGTTTGTGCATGTGTGAGTGTGTGTGTTTTTTTTTTCTTCTTTGGTGGGTGTTGGCTGGAGGAGGAGGGATGGAGAGGCACTCAGTTAAATGATCTTTCCCGAACACTTTGCCTCTGTGACGTTGAAGCGAGCTGTTGATTGACGTGCACTTCTCGACAGAAACCAGAGCTATCAACGTATCCGCCGCGCATTAGGGATGGCACGGTCCTCGGGGAGGGGCCTAAGTGGTAAATGATGTTGCTGGAGACACTCTCTGTCAACAGCGTGTGTGTGTCTGTGAGTACGTGAGTGCTGAGGACGGCAAAGCATTCAATCAGAGCTTTGATTGAAAAACCTTCATGTCCTTAAAGATCAGGATTGTGTACACTGATTTATGGGGGTTCCTCTGTGTGTGTGTGTGTGTGTGTGTGTGTGTGTGTCTGGATAGAGAGATGAATCTGATGTTTTTGTATGTTTTGTTTGGAATCCACTGAAAGGAAAGGGTGAAATCAAATATTTCGTTAAAGTTATATAAAAGCAAAGTTTGGATTTCAACTTTAGAGAAGAAGACAGAAAATAACTTTGCTGTAGAAACTGTTCTAGACCCAAAAAGTACTGTTAATGCCAAACTTTTCTTGTGCCTTTAAAAAAGTTATTGACAATATGTAACCTTTTATTAATTCATTACAAATTAAACAAACTTCTACAAATCTTATATAGTCTATAATGTATTTATTCTAAACGACAGAGCAATAGAGAGCAGAGAACCCTGCAGAACGTTCATGAGAAGTTCATAATCAGATGTTTTTAGGCGGGCAAGTGATCGGGTCTGGTTGTTTAGGACGCTCTGATCTGGTCCATGTCTGACTTTTTAAAGGCGCATTTAAGCCACATTCATGTGTATTCCTGAATCCAACTCATGTCTGATTATTTTCCTCTCCACTGTCGCTGCAAGTAGGAGTGGATTTAGGAAAATTGGGGCCCTAGGCAAAGACAGGCAGGGGGCCCCTATGAATTGAGAAGACAACCATTAAAACAGACCCATTCTACAGATAGAGAAATGTTAATAGAATAGACATCCATTATCTGTTCTAGGTTGTGTCCCTCTCTTCTTGTCCCTTTTCTTCTTGTTTTCCTCTCTATGTTTTGTACTCAGCTGACTTTTCATGCTGTCTCTAAAGGAATGAAAGATTTTTTCCAAGCACTAAGCTCACTTAGCTGATTGCTCCTTCCTGTGTTTCCAAAAAGGCCAAAGTAAATAACCCAGTCCTTCTTTTCACTGCGGACAAGCCATGATCTGTTTATCTGTTCTCCATTTTTCATTTGGATGAAATAATAGCTGCATGAATCATGACAGCAGACAAGATAGAGGAGAGCAGGAGGCGGGGTTACCAATCTACTCGCTCTGGAGAGCAGAGTTCGCTGCTTTTAGATAAAGTAAAGTAAGTAAGTAAACTTTATTTGTATAGCACTTTTCACAGACAAAGTCACAAAGTGCTTCACATGATAAAATAAAAACAACACAAGTAAAAACAGATAAAATGCAATAAAAGCTAAAATAAATAAGGGAATAAAACGATAAGCTATGTGCTTTGGAAGGCTAGCGAAAACAGGTGTGTTTTTAGCTGCTTTTTAAAGATATCCACCGAGTCCAGAGAGCGCAGGGATAGGGGGAGTTCATTCCAGAGACGGGGTGCCACCGCTTTAAAGGACCGGTCTCCTCGGGTTTTAAAACGGGTCTGAGGAACCATAAGCAGGTTTTAACCTGAAGACCTTAGGCTACGGACCGACGTATACGGCTGGATCAGACCTGTCATGTAGCCAGGCGCCTGTCCATGTAGGGCCCTGAAGGTAAGGACCAGGATTTAAAAAATTATCCTGGAAGCAACAGGAAGCCAATGTAGGGACTTCAGGAGAGGATTAACATGGCCTGTCCTATTTGTGCGGGTCAGGAGTCTTGCAGCAGAGTTCTGGACAAGTTGTAGGCAACCCAGCTCCTTCTTGCTCAGACAGGTAAACAGGCTGTTACAGTAATCCAGTCTTGAAGAAACAAAGGCATGGATGATTCTCTCCAAATCATCGTGAGAGAGGATTTTCCTTACCTTGGAGATATTGCGCAGATGGAAGTAACAGTTGTTGTCTCCAAAGTCTCCAGTAGCAGAAAAAAGTCGCTAGATTTGGCGCTAGGCGCTTTTTTGATATAAAAGTGCTAGAGGGGTCTGAAAAGTCGCTGAATATAGCAACAAAAGCTCTAAGTATGCAGCACTGCTCTTCGCACCTTCTGCTGTCTATTTGGACCTTTCTCCACATGCGCAGTAAATGGACTGATCCAATATGGTGGACACTGAAGGTGGGGGCGCTGAGACACGCAATATTATAAGCGTTCTGATGGCATTTTTATACATGTAAATAGAGTTTCATGGGGCTCCCAGGAATTTGGGGCCCTAGGAAACTGCCTAGTATTCAAAGAAAATAAATTCAAAGAACATGACTCTCACTGCATTCCCTATGGTCCCAGTGGGTGAGCACCCGCTGCAGCAGGTAGATGATGGCATACTCCACTCCGATGTCAGGTAGGTAAGAAAACTGCAGATGGTCCAGGGTGAGGTTATCCATGGTGGCAGGTGGGCTAGGATGAGGGGCTCTTCATCAGGTGACTGGTCTGAAGTGGGCCGCTTCTTTGGTATGCAGTGTTTTGGGAATCAGTACCACACTGGAGGTCTTCCAGAGAGCTGGGACCACCTCCAGGAAAGGATTACAGGAACCATCAGGATATGTGAATTGGTTTGCATCGTTATTACAGTGTAATAACATGTATTAGCCACTCCCCTTCAGTCCTAAGAAGGCATGACTAATCAATCACAGGTATCATCTCCCAGCAAGATTTAGCCTGAAGAAAACAGATCAGAAAAAACATATTTATCAGATTCCATTGTTCAATGTGTCACACACTGGATGGCATCAAGTCTCCAGCCTGTAAGGTTTAGAGGAGAGGCACTAACATATAATATTAAAAGTTGTCTTTAACATGATGAAGTTCTGCCTCTCTGCAGTTGTTTAGCTGCTCCCCCACTGACGGCCGTGTCTCCATATCCACGCAGTTTCTTGTGCTAAAATGACAAAACATTTCCCTCTTTTTTTCATTTTCATCAGAACTCTGGCTGCAGCATTTTGGATCAGCTGAAGGCTTTTAACTACAGTTTGTGGACTTCCTGATAGTAAAGAATTACAATATTCCAGCCTTGAAGTAACAAATGCATGGACTAGTTTCTCAGAATCACCCCTGGACAGGAGATTTCTAATTTTTGCAATATTCTGCAGATGAAAGAAGGAAATTCTAGAAACCTCTTTGATATTGGATTTGATTGGAAATGACATGTCCTAATCAAAAACAACACCAAGATTTTTACTTTACTATTTGAGATCAATTTAATCCCATCCAAATAAAGTGACTGACTAATCAGCTTCTTTTTCAAAGACTCTGGTCCAAAGACTATAACTTCTGTTTTGTCTGCATTCAGAAGCAGAAAGTTAAGAGTCATCCAGGTTTGTATGTCTTCAGACATGCCTGTAATCTATGTAATGGGTTAGCTTCATCTGGATTTATAGACAGATATAGCTGGGTATCATTAGCATAACAGCGAAAATAAATCGCATGCTGTCTCATAACTCTACCTATTGGGAGCATGTATAAGGTAAAGAGAATTGGTCCTAGCACTGATCCCTGTGGTACTCCACAGGTAAACTTTGAGCGTGTTGAAGATCTATCATTAACGTAAACAAACTGAAATCGATCAGATAGATAAAAGTTAAACCAGTCTAGCACTGTTCCTTTAATCCCTACAAAATATTTGTCTTTCTTAACGAATATTATGATCAACTGTGTCAAATGCAGCCCTGAGGTCAAACAGGACGAGCACAGATACAAGTCAATTATCTGAGGCCATGAGCTGAAACCAGAGGTGTTTCAGTGCTATGATGAGCTCTAAAGCCAGACTGAAAGTCTTCAAAAAGTTAATTATGGTGTAAATGATTGCACTTCCAGGTCAGATGCAAATCAATGACCCCCCGTCGTTCTCTTAGGTGTCTGTTGTTTTGTATGAGGTTTAATTTCGTCCATTTAAATCCTGATGAGACTGCTTATGTAAAAACAATCAACTCCCTTTACTCCGAAACTCCTAAATGAAACTCAGTGGAGAAGTCACTTAATGAGTAAACTGAGTTGACCTGTTTATTATTTGATATTAGTATGAATGCAGCTGTGCTGGAAAAGACTTTAGATGAACATGGAGGGTTCATATTAGAAGAGCTCTCAGCATCTCAGAGATCACCATCCAATCAATCCCAAAAAAGTTATAAAACAATCAAATTTCCCACATTTTGAAGACGTTTCACTTCCCAACCAGGAAGATTTTTTAATTCAACATGTCAGCAATAGCTTTGAGTTTGAGGCTTTATAGAGGCAAGGTGTTCTTCTCCCCTATTAGGAGGTTGGGACTTTGATTACAGGGGAACAGAACACCTCACCTGTTCAGCCAGGCCAACAATTCCCTCTAACGTCAGAGACATAGACAGGTATCGGGTATTACAGGCTAACAAAGAACCCAAACGACCCCCATTCCAAAGTTGCAGACCCGTTTGTCCTTTTCAATTTGCATGTTTTCTAAACCAAAACAAGGCTTTATAAAGCCTGGAACACAACCTGATTTCTGACATTATGAATTGAAAAAACTTCCGGGATCGGACGCGAAACGACTTCAAACTTGGAAACACAGCCCAGTGGATTGTATTTTAACTTTTTTAGAATGACCTGGATGACTGAGAATCTTCACCAACTCCTCAGTATGGATCAGATTCACTTCCACACAAAGCAACCACAGCTTCAGCTGTCCTGGAATGAAAATGTAGAATCCTAAGTAATTTAATATGCAGTACTACCCCCACACCACCAGAGGGATACCATTACCCTGTCACCTATAGAATGACTAATGGTACGTTCACACCGGACGCAGCAGGTGCAGCAGAAGCAGCGAGTTTACATGCAAAGTCAATGGTTGACGCGCGTCAAGGTGCAGCAAAAGGTCCTGCAGCGCGTTTTGAGGAGCAGGCGCAGCGCGTCTGAGCAGCTGAAGCAAAACGCGCCGCGTAAACCAATCAGAGAAGCTGATCTGGGAACTGGCAGAGAGACAGACACATCACTGATGATCAGAGCACTGTGATTACTCCTCTGAAACAGTTTATTGACGCATAAATTAACTTAAAATGCAGAAATCTGCCGACAGAATATGTTCACTTTTATTATCCTGCTGCCTGCAGTTTAGATTAGTTAGATGAAAAACACCTACCAGCTGCCGCGGTGAACCGCGAGGAGGCGACCCGGCCAGAGGCTGCTGTGGAATGGGATTCCTACTGAAGCGGCTGCGACAGAAATAGTATTAGAAGGCAGGATGGTAATCTGAATGAACTGACTGCACTGATTAAGTTTTCAGGTGGATTTTCTCACTTTAAAACATATTAAAACTACTTTATTCCCACTGATCACAGCAAAAATAGCTGCAAGGCAGAGAAAGGATAGTGAAGCTCCGCCCAACGCGCGTCAGACACACTTTTGCACCGCGCAGCCAGAGCAGCAAAGCTGCTTCAGCCGTGCATCAGAACTAACTGGTACCAGCAGTACCGGTGTGAATGTAGCATAAGAGATGCTTGGAGAGACAGTAAACTTTGATGTAATTGTTCCCTGTTAGTGTGTGCACTAAAGACATGCTTTGTACAAACATATTGATTTATCATTATTAGCACATTTTATCACAGAAAAGTAGCCGAAAGTTGATCCACAACCTTGTAGAGATGTATTCTATGAGACTTGAAGCAGTAATGACAATTGTAGTGGGGGAAAAAAGTATTTAACTATTCACTTTATTTTCTTATCTTTGCAGAGAGAGAACAGTTCATCATACAACCCTTATGGCACAGTAATCAGCCCTGTTCTGACTAGGCAGAGTTTGTCTCCCTCATGTTGATGAAAAAACTGTGAAGGTTGTGTGAGAGTCAATACAAATTACCCTTTAACAAACCTTGAGAAACAATTTGGCTTTTCATGGTAATAAGTATGTTTTATCTAAAACCACGCCTCAATCAGACATTTTTCAGCCTTGCAGGTGAAACAAACTGAGTAAAAAAAATTTTCACTGGATAAATAGCATAAGTAAATACATGAAGTATATAACTAGCAATCATAAGATCGCTGACGTCTCAAAATATAACGTTAACCCCAGTAAAACACATTGAACTTGTGTTTTTAGGTAAATAAAATGTAAAAAACAAAGCTTGAGGGTTGGATTATCTTAACAATTTTATTTTTTATCATCCGCTCATGATTTATTAGTTCTTCTGAAGAGTGAAAGAGGTGGAAAACAGTTACAGAAAGCGAGCTTTCTGTGTGGCGCCTACTCAACACTAGGTGGCACTCTGACTTCTCTGGGCTGCTGAGTTTGTTCAGCTTGTGGAGCTTTTGTAAACCAGTGTGTGTGTATCAGTCAGAACCACCACTGGAAGCCGGGTGTGTTTACTGGGCTGAAGTTCCCATGACAAATGCGGTCTGAACGTCTTTTTGATTTGGGAACGCACACAGCATTGCTTTTCTTCTTTCTCAGCACACATGTGCTTTCAATCTCTGAAAACTCAAAGCTCTCTCTCTCTCTTTTTTTTTTACATTTTACAATGTTGTTACAAAACAATGCTCTTTGTTTTGCACATTAGCTCTGAATTAGCTCTCCCACCCATCTCTGCGAGTTTGAGCCACTCGCTGGGGCCCAGCTTTTCCTCCTGTCAGTGAAAGGCCTCCTCGGCTGCTGTTATGTTTCAAGTTGTTATTGTTGGCCCTCTCTCAACCTCGGTACGATCTTTAGTCCATTTCCCAAGCGATATAACCCCCACACACATCACACAGTATCTGACCTCTGTCTACATGACACATGACAGGTCCGCCGTGGCAGGGAGTGTGTGTGGGACTGATAGGCTGGTGCATTTCTTAAAAAAAAAAAATGGGTGCCGAGTTTTGCATCTGGTACAGCGCTTTGGTATGAAACACGCTAAAACAATGAGTATGCTTGACACGAGTTCAAAGTCGCCCAGACAGCCCGCTGTGATCTGAAGCCACACACAGATGTTCTTAATGGGACTAAAGTAGCATTCACATTCCTGCGGATAACCAGTCTGTTTATTTTCCTTTCTAAAGCGGAGTGGATCGACACTTTCTCTGGTGAAAAAAAATAGATGGAAGATGATAAAAAAAGAGTTTGAAGGCGGCTGAGAAGGTCTGCACCACAGTTTGAACCTCTACAGTTAATTTGTCAGTTAAAATCTGAGGGTCTCGTTTAAAGGTGGCAGTAAAGCGGAGTGTAATGGGCGTGTGATTGTTTAAAAGTTAAAAGAAAAGTGGCTGGTGTCTCATTTTGGGGTGACGGCCTTATATTTATGAGTCAGGGGGCGTTGGCGTTAAATCCTTTGGCTTTATGCATGGAGTCCATCAGTGCGCGCGCACACTGAGGAGGGGACTGCACAGGTACGCTCACGTCTGTGGGAGCATCTGCTCCTTTACAGCCAGATTGAATTAGCAATTACAGAGAGTAAAAAAACAGAACAAAACATCTGGAGCTGGAAGCAGCAGAGGTTATAAATCTGTGCATGAGGGGGGTATGAAAATGAGGCAAAGTGAGAATCTCAAGGACGGTGTCTCTGCTTGGCCCATTAACATGCCAGGGGTGTCAAAAAGGACCTGAGGCAATGGGAGAAACGGGACAGAGAAGAGGGCTGTAGAGGGCATGCAGAACGACGGTGAATAGAGGTAAAATGGTTCAGGGAGGAGGCTGTTAGGCTCTATGGAGTCTAGTAAAAGTGTTTTTACTTTTTCACATTCTGTAAATCTACAACCATAATGTTGGGAGGTATTATTTTTTTACGTGGAAGTCCAACACAGAGCAGCACATAAACATGCAATATAAAGAACCTGATCCATGGGTTCCCAAGTTCATTTTATTTTTGTAAATAAAAATCTGAAGAATTGTCTGTATTTTTATTCAATCTCCTTGACTGAATCCAAACAGACATCAGTGGTGGAAATTATACACAACGTCCAAATGATGAACTCCAGAGATGGCAAAAGTACTCACTTTCCGTACTTGAGTAAAAGTACAGATACTTGTGTTAAAAAATACTCTGGTAAAAGTGGAAGTACTGATTAAACTTCTTTACTCAAGTAAAAGTAACAAAGTACAGGCTTGTAAATTTACTTAAAGTATAAAAGTAAAAGTAGAAACCACTTTTTTCATGCCGTTGCCTACATTTTAAATGGATGTCTGCCAATAGGACTAGATCTCCGTTGTGTTCATTTTCAATCATCTCGTCGTCCATGCTACTATGCTAACGCCACCGCCACCAAGCTGCAATGATTTGCCGCCAATGAATACCGCCGAATCTGTCGATTCATCTTGTAGTGGTGCGTCAAATGCAACGTAGATTCCCATCCAATTAGATTGAATTTGGTATTGATGACGTGAAAAATAATAACGGTAACTCCATTGAAATGATTCAAAACTAAAGTAACGAGCCAATTTTTTAAAATGTAAGGAGTAGAAAGTACAGATATTTGTGTAAAAATGTAAGGAGTAGAAGTAAAAAGTCGCCATAAAAATAAGTAGTAAAGTAAAGTAAAAATATCAGAAAAATCTACTTGAGTACAGTAACGAAGTATTTGTACTTTGTTACTTCCCATCTCTGATGAACTCAGAGGCGGGGGGGGGGGGGATTTACCATTAGGCAATACTAGCCAGTTGCCTAGAGCCCCAAGATCCTGGGGGCCCATAAAGCTCTGTTTATATGTGTATTTAATACAACTATTTCTTATTTGTGCACATTAATTATGTTTTTTGACAAAAATCGGGGTCAAAATGATTGTAAACTTATAAACCCCGCCCACTCCCATCAGTGGGGTCAAAATCTGAATCTGAAAAGAACTGATTTGAAAGTGTAAAAAAAGAAATCCTGAAACAGAAAAAGGAATTTGAAACTAATATAAAAAAAGAAACTGAGAAAAAGGGATTTGAATCTGAAAATATAAAATCTAAAACTGCAATAAAGAAAAGAAATAACAAAAGAAATAAAAAAAAGTGTAATTAAAACACTAATCTGACTAGATTTAATTCTTATTATTCTATTATAGCTTTTTTATTTTCTCACATTATAAGGGAAAAAATGACATTATCATTATTCAATTTTTTAAGTTTCAACTTTGATTTTCTCAATTTCAACTAACATTAAGAATTTTACAAACATTTTGACCCCTTTCTGACTCCATACTTGCCACCCTTCAGTGTCCACCATATTGGATCAGTCCATTTGCTGCACACGTTCAGAAAGGTCCAAACAGACATCAGCAAACCATCTGAAAACAAAGGATGCAAAGAGCAGTGTTGCCAACTTAGCGCTTTAGTCGCTATATTTAGCCACTTTTCAGACCCAAAAAGTAGTGATGGGCAAGTGAAGCCTCATGAAGCAATGAAGCTTTCCAACGCAAAGTGTTGAAAAAAGTTCATTACTCGATGCTTCATTCATCACTCACTAGTGACATCTGCTGGTGAAACTGTAACAGCCTTGTTACTCAGTTGGATCATACTTCCAAATATTAGGAAATGCAATATTGTCACAAAGTTTTCATCAAACTCATGTTTAGTAAGAGGAGAATCCTATTTAATTGTCATGTTTTAATGATTAAAATGATTTGTAGCCAATCTAATCCTTGACCATCAGTGGTGGTGTTAGGTTTTCTTTTATGTCATGGACTTATTAGACAATGTAGATATGTGTTACTTTAATGTATTGAGAACTGAGTGACTGTTGCTGCGGACTCTGTATACTTTGAGCTTGAAACTTGCTTCCTTAAAGACAGAATTTGTTTAAAATAATCTCTTCCTAGGAGTTCTAGTTCTGATTCTTAATATTAAGTTACACATAGAGTTTGCCTCTTCTAATGGCTTTTAGTCTGGTTTTGATGTGTGATTCTGATGCTTCTCCTGATTTAACAAAAGAAAATATAGAAATTTTTGGATTTTAGGTTTAATTGTTTTTATTTAGGAATAGGACTTTTTTCACTGTTTCAGGTTGTGATTGTGATCTGTCATCTCATAATACTCCCACATATGAGAGGTTTTTCTCTTTTTTGACGGCTCCATTTCAACCACTGCTGATGAAAACTGTTCTGCTGATACCAAACCACCTACTACAACCCACGAAGCAACAGGATTCATCGCGCTTTTATTTTGAAAACCGACACGCAAAATGAAGCAGTCACATGACCAATGCAATGCGAGGCCTCGTTTGTTGCCAGTCACGTGGTTTTCAACAAGACAACACAGGCCTCGAAGCGGGGCTTCATTGACACGCCCCCTTATTACTCGGTACAAGCCTCGAAGCCTGGCTTAAGATAGCCCATCACTACCAAAAAGCACCTAGCACCAAATCTAGCAACTTTTTTTTCTGCTACTGGAGACTCCGATGACAACATCTAAAAGCAGCGAACTCTGCTCTCCAGAGCGAGTAGATTGGTAACCCCGCCTCCTGCTCTCCTCTATCTTGTCTGCTGTCATGATTCATGCAGCTATTATTTCATCCAAATGAAAAATGGAGAACAGATAAGCAGATCACGGCTTGTCTACAGTGAAAAGAAGGACTGGGTTATTTACTTTGGCCTTTTTGGAAACACAGGAAGGAGCAATCAGCTAAGTGAGCTTAGTGCTTGGAAAAAATCTTTCATTCCTTTAGAGACAGCATGAAAAGTCAGCTGAGTACAAAACATAGAGAGGAAAACAAGAAGAAAAGGGACAAGAAGAGAGGGACACAACCTAGAACAGACAATGGATGTCTATTCTTTAAAAATTCTGTAGAATAGGGCTGTTTTAATGGTTGTCTTCACAATTTAAAGGGCCCCATGCCTGTCTTTGCCTAGGCCCCCAAATTTTCTAAATCCACCCCTGGTCACAGGATGGATATTTTGTTTTTTTACTGTGTTTTTTCTTTGCAGGCTTTAACGCTTTCTCGCTAACCTTTTTTAAAGCATAAGAAGTGCAGGTGGAGTAGAAACCATGACTGACCGACACCAGAACCAGAAGAGCAGGAGGCAGAAGCAGCAGCAGAGCTGGTCATAGTAGGAGGAAGGAGGCACCTCCAGGAAGGGACTCCTCTTTACATCGGCCTGATTCTCTTTGGATTTTTAGACAATGTTATGAGCATTTTGAGCCATTTGTTGTCTAATCAATTATATTTCTCTCATTTCAAATCAGAACATCTACAGAAATACATTTAAGTTAGACATAACTTATTTTAAGAGTTGAATGCATCTAGAAAATCTTGACGAGTGAAACAGTCTTGAAAAGATCTTGTTCTGTTATTGATTAATGAAAACAAACATTTGATATTTTTAAGGAGGTTTTAAAGCATATTGTTTAGAAGGGAGAGACTCAAATTAAGACAAACGTATAAAAACAACATCCTGACTTCACAGCTCATTTTAAAATATTTCATTAGAGTGGATTTTTTCATGCATTTCCAACAAACCAAGCATAGAAATAGTGTAGAAAGAGGCTGCCATAAAAGCTATACAGTGATGAATTCGCAACATACTCTGCAAAATCATTGATGCAATTAGAAACAACCAAAGATTTTCTGCATGTATGCCTGTTTGAATGTTGTTTAATGCATTGTACTGCATCTAAATGTTCCATATCAATCTTATTTTAGGATAAAAATGCTATTTTTATCAACAGATGATAGAGTCACCTCAAGAAAACGCTGCTTACATTTAGATAACTTTTACAGTGTCCTTGTCAGGAAGCTTTTTTTAAGGTAATTTGTCATAAAATGTAATTTTTTGAAACTTGTTTTAGGTTTTACAACTAGAATAAGTCATAAACATCTTAAACGAAGATGAAGACACGGTTAAAAAAACGGTGCATATACAGTAGCAGCCATTCAAAATGGCCCTTCCCAGTCAAACGCCAGCCGAATGGCAGCCATTGGAGTGACCCTCTCCTTCTCCAGGGCGTGCATATTTTTTTTTACTCTGACTCCACCCTTTCACTGAATTACAGGGTCTGATCAGGAGATGATGCTTCTCTTTAGATCTTAATGTCCAGAAATCATGGCAGAGAAAATTTTGGTACAAAGATTGATTTTTAAAAGAGGAAATTTATGGGACGAGCCAAAGAAAGTGCGGAAATTTTGATTGGCTGCTACTGTAAAGCCTACTTTTAGACCTAAAAGCTCCCAATCAAATGTAATTTTTATTACAAATTAGCTTTTTCCAGCTAGTTTTAAGATTTTCTTTATCTTTTAAAATGCCTTATTTCTAAAAGTATTGTAAAGCTAGTTTTTCACAGTGGAAAAACGATCTAGAAATAAGTAAAAGTTTCTGAAAATGAGTGTATTTACACTTAATTTGAGATAGATTGCCAATGGAATGAGTATTTTTACTCCTAAAATAATATAGTGAGATAACATGGACTTGAAATAAAACAATGCAATTGTGTTTTCTTATTTTAAATGTAAATCATCTTGTTCCATTGGCAAAATGTATATTTTACCTCCTCAATCCAAGAACAAATGACTGATCTAGATTTCGATTTTTTTCCAGTCCACTAGGAGTAGTTGATTTGTTCTGCTTATTTGAAGCCAAAAATTTGAATTTAATTCAATTTTTCCTTGTTTTGGAGTATTGATTTTCCCAGTTTATTGAAATCAACGCTAATTACTTTTATACTGCAAAAACGATCTAAAAATAAGTAAAAATGTCTTAAATTAAGTGTATTTACCCTGAATTTGAGCAGGTGAATAAGACGATTTGCCAATGGATTGAGTATTTTTACTCTTAAAATAAGATAATTAGATAATATACACTTGCAATAAGGTAAATACAATTGTTTTTTTCTTATTTTAAATGTAAGTTGTCTTGTTCCATTGGCAAAGTGTCTCACTTACCTCTTTAATTCAAGAAAAAAATGCACTAATTTTAAGAAAAAAATCACTTATTGAGATTTGAATTTTTTGCAGTGTAAATGATGTTTCCCTGGTTGCCATTTTGCCTTAACACCTTGATTTTAAAAGGACCAGTCCCTGATCTCCCCACCCACAGAAATCCATGAGCAACCAACTGCCTTCACTGCATAAACAGCATCATGAAGATGAAGGAACATTTTTCCCATCAATGCAAATACAAAATGGATAGAATGTGTCTTTGTGTACAAAGTTGGAATCGCAAGAGTACTTGTTGCTATAAAAGCAGCAGAGGGGGAAGAGCAAAGTACTGACTAAAGAGGTTAAATATGAATGCATCATACACACCTAAGATTATATTTGTCTGAACTACAGTATACTGACATTTCTACATCACAGTTATGCTCTATTTCATGCTGACATAAAACCACAATTAAATATATTGAAGGTCTAGTTTAAACATTTCTATCAGCCACGGGAAAAAGGCAAGATGCTGTAGTTACAATAAAATAAGAAGAATTTAACCTCCTTACATAAGCTGACCTCCTCCAACAGTAAGAAAACTGTGGAAAAAGCAAAGAGGAGTTATCAAATCAGACCTAGAGGGTTTTGGCAATAAAAATTAAGTTGTGTGGGTTGAAGAATGAAGAAAATGAGGCCAAAGATTACTGCCTGATGTCTTGCCATGTTAAGGACGCTGAAAGGGGCGGGTGTTCATAGATGTACTTGTGTGCAGATAGTTACCACATCTGTTTTTGCTATTATTGGCACAATAAATTACGTAGCCAATTTGTTTGTGCTGTCGTTGTAGTAATATAATCAAATTATCCCATGTTAGGGAAATGATTATGTACGAAGCGGAACACATCAGGGATTCACAAGGCAATCAGCAAAGTAAGACAGAGATAAAATGTCTAACAGGCTGTACATCAGCCGGTTCACATCTGCTTACGTCACATGAAAAAAAAAAAAAAACATCCAAAAAATGAAGAAGACTTCTCAAGAGAGATTGAAAAAATTAAGAAAACAGGATCTAGAGATGCTGTAATTACCTATAAGTAAGGGCCAAGAAGAATAAGTCGATACAGAACTGCATCAGCCTGGCATAGATAGGAGGATCAGCCATAATTGAAAGCGTCCAACACGTGCAAAACGAGAAGTGTGGAAGGACAATATCAAATAAGCTCTATCAATTAAAAGCCAGAAAAACTGTGTTTACAATCCCTCTCTGCAGAGAAGCACTCGGTGCATGTTACAAATAGGTCAAGGTTGAAGTGAAAACAAAAGTTAGTCGATTAGCAGGCGAGGTGCAGCGCTGCTAATTTGTATGCTAATCTGGCAGATCATCATATCGTGTAGGTGCCTGCCTGCGATTCTACATCTGCACGCACCCATTTAATTATCCAAACACAATTCACAAAAGTCACTGGAAACAAACCAAACCAAAATAAAGTAATTTGCATATATTTAAAAGAGCAGATAAACTCCCTCGGGGTTGGTTAATATTTCAGAGGCATAATAATAATATGCAAAATCATTCACTTTTTTTTTTTCTTTCCCCGGCACCAAAACAAAGTAGCATTGTCGCTGTAATTAGGGTGTTTTAGAGTTGAATCACCCTGGCAAATGACCATGTTTTTCTCTCTGGGAGACCACTGGAGCGTATGTATGCATGTATGTATGGAAGACTCTCCTCCCTCTCCTGCAGAAAATGTGTGTGTGGCTGCGTTGCATTGTCAAGGCTCGTCCAAGTCCACACAGAGTCAGAAAAGGATTGATTAAAGAGAGAGTGTCTGTCTCAGAGCAGTTAATGAGGTTTAGTCCCATGAGCTGAGAGGTTTCAGGTCCGTACGTGTGTGTTTGCGTGTGAGCACGTAGACCTCGTGGAAAGCGTTGTTAATTGGCTAAGACTCACTTTCAGCAGGGGGATAGGCAAGGGCACCATGCTTTCACATTCGCTGGAGCCTCATTTGCAGAACACGGCTGTACGTTTACTTTCCATAAGAGATATTTGACAGAATGATGACTCAGTAACATGCTGACAAGAAGAAGTATGGGTTTAATTAAACTTTGAGTTTTGTTACATTTGTTCTGATTTGCATATATAGCAGTTCTGTTAAAATGATTTAAAACAGCAAAAAATGCAGTTTAAAACATATATTATAGCCTACAACTAAAAAATGTAGAGCAATGCGAAATAGAGATGAGACAGGTTAATAGAGTGTTGAGTTCCTTTTAAAGGTAAAACCAAACCAGGAGGAAATTCATGAATCCATCATTCAAAATCTGTTTATTTTGACTAGCATCACCAACTGGCACACAAAGTTTCCGTTATCAAAGGGGCTGATAATATTCCCTCAACTGAAGAGGAACGAAAAGAGCAAAAACATGTAAGGAAATTACTTAAAGTTTGCGGTTATCCAAAATGGCCGTTTGCTAAGATATTCAAAAAAATAAGAAATATATGAAAAACAACGCTGCATCCAACACAGAGAGGAAAACAGAGACGCTAAATTGTTGTAATTCCATATGTGTCTCCAACAACGATGCTCAGACAATAACTGGTTGATCCAAAAGTTTCACGGTTTGGTGGAGGTTTTTAGAGGACGCAAATGCAGAGATGATTTTTGCTGATTTATCCCACAGGCAACAGAAGCAAAGTCCAAAAACAAAAAAAATAGTGAAAACCAAAAAAATCCAGGAAAATATCAGGGAAAGCAGACATAGGGAGCAAAGATACAACAAAGCAGCAAATCAGTTGGTGTATATATGGGGAACAGAACAAAGAATGGACTAATGAGCTGATATGGAGCAGGTGTGAATAGAACTAACTAGAAGGAAGCCATTGGGAAAGGAAACAGGCACAAGGGGTAAACATAGAGTAACGCAAGAAATACAAAACTGCATAAAAATAACCAAAGTCTAGTTGTAAAAAAAAAAGAAAAAAAGAAGAAGATGGTGGATTTTTCCACCATTTTTCTTTTTCTTTTCGAAACTTAAGCTAAATTAACATAGTCTTTTAACCTAAAGCAATATGCATGATCTGGTTGTTACATGTTAGGTATGCCGGTCATTGACCTTGACCAAGGCACCTGACAGTACAACTGCAGTCAGTCCCTGGACGGGCATGGCTATCACTGCCCCTACATAGCTAGCATGGCTAGCACTGCCCCTACAGAGTTAGCATGGCTATCACTGCCCCTAAACAGTTAGCATGGTTATCACTGCCCCTACAGAGTTAGCATGGCTATCATTGCCCCTACATAGTTTGCATGGCTATCACTGCCCCTACATAGTTAGCATGGTTATCACTCCCCCTACAGAGTTAGCATGGCTATCACTGCCCCTACATAGTTAGCATGGCTATCACGGCCCCTACCTAGTTAGCATGGCTATCACTGCCCCTACATAGTTAGCATGGCTATCACTGCCCCTACATAGTTAGCATGGTTATCACTGCCCCTACAGAGTTGGCATGGCTATCACTGCCCCTACAGAGTTGGCATGGCTATCACTGCCCCTACAGAGTTGGCATGGCTATCACTGCCCCTACATAGTTAGCATGGCTATCACTGCCCCTACATAGTTAGCATGGCTATTACTGCCCCTACATAGTTAGCATGGTTATCACTGCCCCTACAGAGTTAGCATGGCTATCATTGCCCCTACATAGTTTGCATGGCTATCACTGCCCCTACATAGTTAGCATGGCTATCACTGCCCCTACACAGTTAGCATGGTTATCACTGCCCCTACAGAGTTAGCATGGCTATCACTGCCCCTACGTAGTTTGCATGGCTATCACTGCCCGTACAGAGTTAGCATGGCTATCACTGCCCCTACAGAGTTAGCATGGCTATCACTGCCCCTACAGAGTTAGCATGGCTATCACTGCCCGTACAGAGTTAGCATGGCTATCACTGCCCCTACATAGTTAGCATGGCTATCACTGCCCCTACAGAGTTAGCATGGCTATCACTGCCCGTACAGAGTTAGCATGGCTATCACTGCCCCTACATAGTTAGCATGGCTATCACTGCCCCTACATAGTTAGCATGGCTATCACTACCCCTACATAGTTAGCATGGTTATCACTGCCCCTACAGAGTTGGCATGGCTATCACTGCCCCTACAGAGTTGGCATGGCTATCACTGCCCCTACAGAGTTGGCATGGCTATCACTGCCCCTACAGAGTTGGCATGGCTATCACTGCCCCTACAGAGTTGGCATGGCTATCACTGCCCCTACAGAGTTGGCATGGCTGTCACTGCCCCTACAGAGTTGGCATGGCTATCACTGCCCCTACATAGTTAGCATGGCTATCACTGCCCCTACATAGTTAGCATGGCTATTACTGCCCCTACATAGTTAGCATGGTTATCACTGCCCCTACAGAGTTAGCATGGCTATCATTGCCCCTACATAGTTTGCATGGCTATCACTGCCCCTACATAGTTAGCATGGCTATCACTGCCCCTACACAGTTAGCATGGTTATCACTGCCCCTACAGAGTTAGCATGGCTATCACTGCCCCTACGTAGTTTGCATGGCTATCACTGCCCGTACAGAGTTAGCATGGCTATCACTGCCCCTACAGAGTTAGCATGGCTATCACTGCCCCTACAGAGTTAGCATGGCTATCACTGCCCGTACAGAGTTAGCATGGCTATCACTGCCCCTACATAGTTAGCATGGCTATCACTGCCCCTACAGAGTTAGCATGGCTATCACTGCCCGTACAGAGTTAGCATGGCTATCACTGCCCCTACATAGTTAGCATGGCTATCACTGCCCCTACATAGTTATCATGGTTATCACTGCCCCTACAGAGTTAGCATGGTTATCACTGCCCCTACATAGTTAGCATGGCTATCACTGCCCCTACATAGTTAGCATGGCTATCACTGCCCCTACAGAGTTGACATGGCTATCACTGCCCCTACATAGTTAGGGACACATTTCAGCTGACTATGAAGTTGAGATCAGCTTCATAGTCATGGTAGGACTTCTTTGATTTTACTTATTTTGCTCAGGCTACTCCTAAACCCACAGCCCGCCAAATGTTGAAAGGGTAATATTATTGTCATTGCTGTAAAAATATAGAAATTTTTACACATTCAGTATAAAACATCACAGGGAATGGTATGGGTAGGATGGTCATTTAAGAAGGGGGATGATTTTTAACATTTTTTTTAAGAAGGGGGACGCCAATCCCCTCTCAACTCTAGCACTGAATATGTCAGGGTTTGGTTGAGATTTTGAGGACCCAAATGCAGCGGCAGGGAGACAGAGGTGAGTTCTTTAGTTTTGATGGAGTGTTCACAAGCAACTGAGGCAGGAATCCAAAAAATCAAACATGAAAATGTAAAACAAACCAGAACCACGGAGACATTAGGGAAAGATGAGGAACCAGCACTGAGGAACTGCACAGGGAGAGTATTTATGGCTGACTGAACAAAGGCAGGACTAACGAGCTGATTGGAAGCAGAGAGGCTTCTAGAAAGGAGCTGGGGAAAAGGGGACCAACACAAGAGGTCAACAGAGGACAACAAATAAAAAACCTAAGAACTCAAGTACATCCAGAAAACACAACAAAATAGGAGTAGAACCAATAAAACTAGAAAACAAAGAAAAACATGAACAAATGTGAAACTGAAAACTCAAAAGAAAGCTTAACAGAACCAAGACCGTGACAGAATATAACACAAAATGGAAAAGAAACCAATGAACAAGAAAACACAGAATAACATAAATCAAAGTGGACCTGAAAACTTAAAAAGATCAAATCAAATCAAATAGAAGTCCATAAGGGGAGAACCATAACAAAAAGACAGAACATCCAAAATAAAGCCGAGTGGTGTTGTTTTAAGGTCCAGTCCAGTGAAGACTGTTCAGACTCCTATATCGGACAAACCTAACAAATAACTACACATACTCATGGAGCAGCATAGGTGGGCCAGAGGATCCTAGCAATATTAAGCTGCTGAGTTGTTATTCATATCTTGCCTGTTACTAAATCCAAATTATAATTTAAAATCCTTCTTCTCACATATAAATCCCTAAATAACCAAGCTCCATCTGATATCAGAGATATGATTGTTCCTTATGTTCCTAACAGAGCACTTCGCTCTCAATCTGCAGGTTTACTAGTGGTTCCTAGAATTTCTAAAAGTAGAATGGGAGGCAGATCTTTTTGTTATCAGGCTCCTCTCCAGTGGAACCAACTACCAGTTGCTGCTATACGTCTAGGCTGCTGGAGGACACAGGGGACAACTTTTTTCTTATTCTGCCTTATTCTATCTATTCTCCCATTCTATAGTGTCACTTTTGTTAATTTATGTATTTACGTTGTGTGATGTCACCAGGGATATATGAGTGTTTAAGCTTGATTTTAGGTGGGTGAGTTTTATGTTTAATAAAAACAAACAAACAAACAAATGGTAACATGGTTTTCTGCTGAGTTTATTGATGTAACAGAAGTATCTGATAAGAAGCTTTGCGCATTTTGGAGCCTCTTGAGTTTTATCTGAATGAAATCCTCTTCATTTGCTCTCTTGAAAAGAAAAGAAAATTAGGAAAGGGAAAGAAAGGATGAATAAAAAAGTATTTTAAAATAACAAACATGAAAAGGGAGGATGGATGCAGCCTCACCCGGTCTCTGTCCATCTACATGCATACGCAGAGCTGTGGTTTCCTTTGCAGTGCAACATGCGGCTTATCTCGAACAGTAGGAAACATTGATGCTTTCATGTGGAGAACAGCCCAAAGTAGAGCAAGATCACAATGTGTGTGTGTGTGTGTGTGTGTGTGTGTGTGTAAAACCCAGGCTTTTCCCCCCCTTGGGACCAGCACAAACACGCTTCCCCTCTTTCCTTTGAGTTTCACATTCAAAGGTTCCACTCGTTCAGCTGTCAGTCATTCCCTCAGCCAATCAAGGCTTCTCATTCGCAGTCTGTTTATAGATCAAGGGCGGTTTTAGCGTATGTATGTTGATGTGACTGGAATTTTCACCATGACTAATACTGATACTGTAAATATTCATATTTTTTACACACCACTTATGCTGTCAGTCAAAATCAACATTACAGCATTGTGTTGCGGTTGCACTGAAAGGCCTCCATCGACATTTTACTGCAGTGAAGACCCTATTGTTGGCAAAGGACTATAGTGTAATTCATCCAGATGTTACATCATAGACCATCATAATGTAGAACATATATTTAAAGTAAAGGGAAGGTGTTTTTTTAAACATTGAAATATAAAAGAATGTGAAGGCTTTTTTAACCTGAAAACCTCTAAAAACATAAAGGACAAGCAATTATTTTTAGATATTATCCAATTTAGACATTAGATATGGGGCCAAAATTGTTGCTTTATTATTTACAAATGTGTATGGAGAGTTGTATATCTGGATCTCGATTTGTGCGTGTGCAGGGGGATTTGAAAATGTGTAAATTAAACTTTAAATGTGTGAGGAGATTTGTGTGTCTGTACAACAATCTGCAAATGTGCACAACTACTTGTGTGTGTGTAATCTGGTTTGCAAATGTGTAAAAAAATCCACAAATGTGTATTCAGATCTACAAATGTGTACTGAGATTTACAAATCTGCATTCAGATTTACAAATCTGTAGTAAGATTTGCAAATGTGTAGAACATTCTGTAAGCACATACAGAGACACTGTGTCCGAAGTATTTTCGCTTCAATTCAGTTCAATTCAGTTTATTTATATAGCGCCAAATTCACAACACATGTCATCTCAAGGCACTTTACAGTTCAACCAGATCATACAGTCAAATTGATACAAAGTTTTCTATCTAAGGAAAACCAGTTGATTGCATTGACTCATTGACTCAAATACAATCCCCCACACTAAGCATGCTTGTAGCGACAGTGGAGAGGAAAAACTCCCTTTTAACAGGAAGAAACCTCCAGCAGAACCAGGCTCAGTGTGAGCGGCCATCTGCCGAGGCCGACTGGGGTTCAAGGAGACAGAAGCAGAGATACAAAAAGCAGCTGTAAAAGGCGGCCCCGTCCAGGAAACACACAGCCAGGCAGACGAGCTCCAAGGCAGCTCCCATGCCAGAGGACGAAGAGAGCACATCCACTCAGTCACGGTCAGAGAAACAGGACCACACTGGAAAACAGGCCGATCTCCAACATCTATTAACAAGGGTGTTGATAGAAGCAGCACAGCTGATGTTTCTTTCCAGGATGACGTCACAGCCAAACAGGAACAGACGAGGCAAAGCTACTCTGAGGAAAAGCAGAGAGAGCAGAAGGTTAGAGATTGAACTAACAGATTCTGCAGAATAGGAGAACAGAGAGAGAATGAAGCAGAATGATGAAATGGGGGTCCCTATGTCCTCCAAAAGTCTAAGCCTATAGCAGCATAACTATAGAGATAGCTCAGGATAACCTGAGCCACCCTAACTATAAGCTTTATCAAAAATGAAAGTTTTAAGCCTAGCCTTAAAAGTAGACAGGGTGTCTGCCTCACGGACTAAAACTGGTAGTTGGTTCCACAGGAGAGGAGCCTGATAACTAAAAGATCTGCCTCCCATTCTACTTTTAGAAATTCTAGGAACCACTAGTAAACCTGCAGATTGAGAGCGAAGTGCTCTGTTAGGAACATAAGGAACAATCAGATCTCTGATATAAGATGGAGCTTGGCCATTTAAGGCTTTATATGTGAGAAGGAGGATTTTAAATTCTATTCTTGATTTAACAGGAAGCCAATGAAGAGAAGCCAGGATAGGAGAGATATGATCTCTCTTTTTAATTTTCATTAGAACTCTGGCTGCAGCATTTTGGATCAGCTGAAGGCTTTTAACTACAGTTTGTGGACTTCCTGATAGTAAAGAATTACAATAGTCCAGCCTTGAAGTAACAAATGCATGGACTAGTTTCTCAGCATCACCCCTGGACAGGATATTTCTAATTTTTGCAATGTTCCTCAGATGAAAGAAGGAAATTCTAGAAACCTCTTTGATATGGGATTTAAATGACAGGTCCTGATCAAAAATAACACCAAGATTTTTTACTTTATTATCTGAAACCAGTTTAATCCCATCCAAATGAAGTGACTGGCTAATCAGTTTCTTTTTCAGAGACTCTGGTCCAAAGACTATAACTTCTGTTTTGTCTGCATTCAGAAGCAGAAAATTAAGAGTCATCCAGGTTTTTATGTCTTCAAGACATGCCTGTAATCTATGTAATGGGTTAGCTTCATCTGGATTTATAGACAGATATAGCTGGGTATCATCAGCATAACAGTGGAAATTAATCCCATGCTGTCTAATAATTCTACCAATTGGGAGCATGTATAAAGTAAAGAGAATTGGTCCTAGCACTGATCCCTGTGGTACTCCACAGGTAACCTTTGAGCGTGTTGAAGATCTATCATTAACATGAACAAACTGAATTCGATCAGATAGATAAGATTTAAACCAGTCTAGTGCTGTTCCTTTAATTCCAACAAAATATTCAAGTCTTTCTAAAAGAATATTATGGTCAACTGTATCAAATGCAGCACTAAGATCCAACAGGACGAGCACAGATACAAGTCCATTATCTGAGGCCATGAGAATATCATTAGTGACTTTCACCAGAGCTGTTTCAGTGCTATGATGAGCTCTAAAGCCAGACTGAAACTCTTCAAAAAGTTCATTATGGTGGAAGTGATCGCAAACTTGTTTGGCAACTACTTTCTCAAGAATTTTGGATAAGAAAGGAAGATTGGATATAGGTCTATAATTGACCAAGTCATCTGGGTCAAGAGACGGTTTCTTAAGCAGAGGTTTAATTACAGCAATCTTAAAAGCTTTAGGTACATATCCCTGTAACAGAGATAGATTAATCACATCTAAAATGGAGGAGGAGATCAAAGGGAATACCTCCTTAAATAACCTGGTTGGAACTGGATCTAACATACAAGTTGAAGGCTTAGATGAAGACAATAATTTTGCTAATTCAGAGAGTTCAACTGGATCAAAGCAGTCTAAACCCGGTTCAGATTCCATGACTACCTCAGGTACAATCGCGGATAGAGGAGTGCTTATGATCTTATTTTTAATAAGATCAATCTTATTTATAAAGAATCCCATAAAATCATTGCTGCTAAGAGCAGGTGGAATGGACGGCTTCAACACCCAGAAATACAGACACATCATTGGTTACAAGTCCAGCGGTTTCTCGGTTGGCTCTCTTTACACACGTGATTTTATCTACACTTCTGCCGCGTGAGATGCACAAATGCGTAAAAGTATTTGTATCTGTAATATCTGGATTTGGTGCCCTGGGCGGCCCTGCTGCAGCCTGCGAGCCTGCGTGGATTTTTTACACATTTACAAATCTCAGTACAGATTTGTAGATCTGAATACTCATTTGTGGATTTTTTACACATTTGCAAACCAGATTACACACACACAAGTAGTTTTGCACATTTGCAGATTGTTGTACAGACACACAAATCTCCTCACACATTTACAGTTTAATTTACACATTTTCAAATACCCCTGCACACGCACAAATCGAGATACAGATATACAACTCTCCACACACATTTGTAAATAATAAAGCAACAATTTTGGCCCCATAATTAGACCCTACATTGCAAAAAAAAAACATCTAAAAGTGTATTTACCCTTCATTTTAGTAGGTAAATAAGATGAGTTGCTATTGGAATTAATATTTTTACTCTTAAAATAAGATAATTAGATAGTAAGTGCTTGTAATAAGACAGTGCAGTTGTTTTTTCTTATTTTAAATGTACATTTTCTTGTTCCATTGGCAAAATGTCTCACATACCTCCGTAATTCAAGAAAAAAATTGCACTTCTTTTAAGAAAAAATGACTTAGTTAGGTATATATTTTTTGCAGTGTAAGAATCAACCCATTCTGTGGAGGCCTTGTAGGTTTAGAGATAATTAAAAAACAAACATCGTGATGAGGAGTATAGAAACACAGCAGCCAGGCAAATGTGTGGAGAAGTTTAATACAGAGTCTTCAAAGCTGCAAATGAGATACAGTTCTTAAAGGCAAATTAATAAGATTATTTTAATGTTTTTTTGTTTTTTAACAGTGTCCTGTCTGGCAATGTGGCAAAACAATAATTTCTTGATGCCAAAAATGAGCCCAACAGATTTTACTTTCACCAGCGGAGCAGTAAGGCTATAGCCATAGTGGTCCGCTTGATTTCTGCATATAAACATCTTTATTATAATTGATGCAGGGTTTATTACAGATTATATGGACACTGCAATGTAAGTAGAACAGGAAAGGAAAAAGGAAAAAAGATGAAACAAAGAAGAGATAAAAGGGACATAACAATAAAACGTCTTCAGTCTGCTTCATCACCTGCAAAGAGATGTAAAAAGAACAGCACAACCAACGGTTATAGCATGAGAGATACTATAAAGGGAATTATATTAATGTTAGTTTAATATCCCAGATATGGACAGCCAAATTTTTAGGTCATTGCTTTTTCTTCCTCCATTTACATGATGAAAATAACACAATGAAGACAAATCTTACACAAGCCCTTATTCAAACAAAAACAGAAACATATTACCGATAATGAGTTTCACACAATTTAAAAGGTAAACAATCAGGTTTTAAGCTGATGCAAAAAAGACATAAATCCAATTGATTATGTTAAAATAAGGCTATATACCCTAAGAGTCCATCCTGATAGCATTCTGATCGTCCTTTTTCAGCCTAAATAGAACCTCAGCACTGGGTGCCATCACCAGACATAAACAGATGTGGCGCCATCTACTGCTGTACAGCTGAACTACCAGAAATCCAGATGGTAGCCATTGATTCAGCTGATTAGTCCTAACTTTACTGTAATGCCTCATGAAAAAGCAACAGTTCAGAGGATGGAGGTTAAAAGCCTTGCTAACATCGTTAGCACTGTTAGCGAGGACATGAACTCATGTGTCTATCAGCTTCCCCGCATCATCAGAATGCTTCCTGAGCTTTAGCTCCAGGTTTAGTGAACGGTCATACTTTTCTGCAAGCACAATCTGACTTTTATCCCGTTTGAGGATAAAATGTCTTCTTGAGCCTTTTTACACCTGATCTTGAAAGGTTATTTTTTTTCCAAACTCGCTGGGAGTTCAACACTCGCTCTACTCTATTGCTTGAACTTTTCGTCCAGACTCAGTGATGTAATCCTGGTCACATGATGTAGTTATAGCAAATAAACACAGTAAGGCTAACAAACCAGGCAAAAACAAAGCTTAGAAGACAATATGACAAATACTACGCCAGCAAGTTCTCATAAAAACATTGTAAGGAACCAGAGTCAATTATTGAGAAATACATTTAAGAGATATATTAATTGGTTTATGTGGTAAAAGAAAAAAACATAGTTAAAAGATAATATCGTCCTGCCAATGTAACTGTAAACCTCCACTGCAGACCTGCTAAGAACATTTTTATTCACCCAAACTAGCTGGCAAATAAAGCCTTGAATGTCAACCCTGGACAGGTTGATAGTCTGTCGCAGGGCAACACAAAGACAAGCAAAGACACACACACACACACACACACACACACACACACACACACACACACACACACACACACACACACACACACACACACACACACCTATGGACAATTTAGAGGAGCAAATTAACCTAACAGCCATGTTTTTGGACTGTGGGAAGATGGGGTACCCGGAGAGAATCCTCGCATGAGAGAGAGAAAGAGAAAACCAAAATACCCAAAAGGCCAGAGAAAAATGAGATAAGGTCACTTATTGACTCATTTGCATTTTGGTGTGATGGATCTCTGGCTGAAGGTGCTCATATAGCGGGTGTTCTGTCAAAAGAGCATACCCCATCATAGTCAATAATCATGCGCAAGACGTCAGATTTGCGTTTTGTCCCTTTAGTTTTGTACGAAAAATACACTTTAAACTACTTAGATGGCCCTGTAACCCTTTTAGTCATGTACAAAAAAACAATTTAAGGTCAGATCGCCATATGCTTAAAAAAACAGCAAAAGAAGTAATTAGGGATGCACGGCGTTGAGGTAGTTTATTTTTAGTACAAAACTAAAGGGATAAACGGGTATTGGCTATGAGTATGCTCATCTGACAGAACACCGGGAGCACATCGTTAAGTTGATGAGACTCGTGGTTCAATATGACCTTCGTCCTTCTTTCTGACACCACATAGACTAGAATGGCCTAGTTAAAGCTCTGAACTACATCTGATCATGAAACGATGTCGCTTTCCCACAGGACTAGAGGAGAACGGGTGAACTTACCATTCATTTAATGTAGTTATAATATAAATTGGTCAGTTGTTCTTATAACTACTGTTGAATGATGTTCTCAGAGGTTATTCTGAGCTATCTCTATAGTTATGCTGCTATAGGCTTAGACTGCTGGAGGACATAGGGACCCCTATTTCATCATTCTGCTTCTTTCTATCTCTATTCTCCCACTCTGCAGAATCTGTTAGTTCAATCTCTAACGTTCTGCTCTCTCTTCTTTTTCCTGTTTCTCAGGCTGTGACTGAGTGGATGTGCTCTCTTCATCCTCTGACATGGGAGCTGGCTCGGAGCTCGTCTGCCTGGCTGTGTGTTTCCTGGACGGGGCCGCCTTTAACAGTTGCTTTTTGTATCCCTTCTTCTGTCTCCTTGAACCCCAGTCGGCCTCAGCAGATGGCCGCTCACACTGAACCTGGTTCTGCTGGAGGTTTCTTCCTGTTAAAAATGAGTTTTTCCTCTCCACTGTCGCTACAAGCATGCTTAGTATGAGGGATTGCCTTTCAGTCAATGATTCAATGCAATCAACTGGTTTTCCTTAGATAGAAAACTTTTAATCGATTTGACTGGATGATCTGATGTACTGTAAAGTGCCTTGAGATGACATGTGTTGTGAATTGGTGATATAGAAATAAACTGAATTGAATTGAATTAATATCACTTTGCATTAAAGCTACAGTGTGTAACTTTTAGCGACATCTAGCGCTCAGACTGCAGACCGCAGCAACATGATCATCTCCCCCCCACCGCTTCTCCAACCCCAACAGTACGGCGAGCGTTACGGGACAAAATGTCTTGCACGACGTCCGCATCACCTACCTTCTCAAGTGATGAGGTTTGTTTACATAGATAATTTTACAGATAGTATTTCATTAGTCTGTGTAGGGTATAGATTTCATGTAGACTTAAGATAATAAATATACCCGTTATTTTTTCTACATCGTTGTGACATTTTGGCGATCTCGCAATCACTAGTTTGTTGGCTCTGCGCTGCCGTAGCGCAAAGATGTCTGCCTCCACGGCTGCGAGACCCGCTCCTATGTAATTATAAATAACGAATTCTAAGGCAACGCAAATATTAATGTTAAGAGGCTGAGCTCGTAGATGATGATAAATAACATAGTTATGTATAATATATTACATTTCTGACTGTATATCCCTGTAATTATTACACACTGTAGCTTTAAACACCACAAAAAAGCAATGAAATGATGCATGATTTTTTTATATCGTAAAAAATTCAGAATCCAAGCTGCAATATTGGTATCATATTGGAAATGGAAAAGTTTTATCGGGAAACCCCTAATTCAAAGTATGGCCTTGTGAGGACTTAAATCCAAATGCATACAATATATTCAGAAATCATTAGCAAATTAAAACATTTCCTCCATGTTAAACTGGTGCTACCTCTTTAGTCCTGTCACTAATGACCTGAGTGAAGTAATTGGAGGTTTGTGAAAAACGTCAGACACTATGTGGTCTGCATTAGCGGAAGATCTGGAAGGGAAAGGAGCTGCTGCAGATGGAGCATCAGGTGCCAGCAGGCGCTCTCAGACCTCACCTCTGATTGCAGTCTATCATGATGGAACAATAGTTTCCTGCAGGCCATGCTAATGACCTGTGTGTGACAGCAACAGGGGAAATGAACCCAGTCTGCTCTGTTCCAGAAGGAAATCTGACAAAAGGGGAGAACAAGAGAAAAAAAATCCTTTGCACACCTGTTATTTGGCGATATGCAGCTGCCATATGTCCATACCTGCACATTGAACTGGAGGGAAACCCACCAACAGAGGGCAGCAGAGAGCTTCAGAGCTAACAGCCTCCTCTGAGGTCAACCTTTAGACTCACATCTGTGTACAGAACATGAATCTAACACTTTAAAGTCTGGTATAATCTCCTCTAAGTGGTTCCGAGCTTCATGTGAAGCACGATGGCTCCACCTTAGGTGTCACAGGGAGACAGTTTCACGTGTTCAGGGAACTTTTCTCGCGTCTCTCAGCCGAGAAACAAGGTGAAGGTAGTGTTTGAAGCATGGGGGCCCCGGTAATGGCGGAGCCAGTGTTCAGCAGCACGTCTCAGCAAGAAACCATTCACACTACAGGCAGAGCCGTGGCCTCCAGGCTTGAGTTCCTGCTTTGGTAATGACTCTGTTCCCCTGTGGAATGTAGAACATTGTCTTTCCTCAAATGAGGGAAGCGAGCAGTTTCTCACAAACACACACGGTGAGCAATATGCACCAAGCGCACACATCAACCAGGCTGTAAACATAAACAGACTTTTAGAAAAAAAAAAACTTGCCCACACACAAAAAACAGGCACCTCACCTGCATCTCTGCAGATCCAGAGACATCGATCGGGTCTCCCCTGATCAATCAGCGAGTTTATAGACCACAATGTGAGGCAACCTGCTCTGCTCTTCGTTACCCATCAGAGAAAATCCCACTCTAAGCAAGAGCAACGCACATTCATGCAATTTTAATGACTCTTAAATTAACCATATTTTATTTTATTATTTTTTTTACTCCACTGCTTCACCGACTAAATCACTTAATATGCATCAGCACCGGCCTCACTCGTGGGCTACGCCGTGACAGTTTTATAATTCCTGCGCAACGGGCATTGTGTTTATTTATGAGCGTGTAGGCTTTTTTGGCTGATAAATGGCACAATTAAATAGTGCTCAGACACTCGAGCAGGCGATTCAGGCTGCCGACAGATTTTTAGTGTCCTCTTCCTTGGCTAACGATGAAGGTAAATAATGCCTTAACGAGGTTGCCTGAGCAGTTGTTTGAGGATTCATTTTATCTTTTGCTTTGAGCCGCAGCGGTTGAATAGAAACACAGAAAAAGCGACGCTCGCTGCTTGGATTTCACACTTTGAACATAATTTAGAAGCTTGTTAACAAATTCCTTTATGGTTTCTTACCAAGGTTACAGCCCAGCATTCAGATGACTTTTTTAGAATCATGTCTGCATCGAGCAGGATACTAAATTTTGTGAAGGTCCATGGAACCAGTATTTACCAAAGTGTTTTTCACATTTTGTCACCAGTGGCATGTAGTAGCCATCTATCCTAACACCCTGTCCCAGTCCTCCATGTATTGGGATTAAATGTGATAGACCTGCAATGCGCTACATGCATTTAGATGTAGGCCCTTAAGTCAATATTACAGAATCACTTTTCACAGTAATTACAGTTGCAGGCCTTCTGGGATACGTCTCTAAAGTTTGAAACTCTGACAGCCTGACATTCCTTCTTTGCAAAGTAGCTGCAGATATGATTTCCCAAGTCTTGCTGCAGATTCCCAACTGATTAAGGTTTGAACTTTGACTTTTACCATTCCTAACATTAACAAGCTCTGAACTAAACTCTTCCTTATAGCTGCACTGGAAAAAATGGAAATCTAGATAAGTCATTTTTTCTTAAAATAAGAGCAATTGTTCTTGAATTGAGGAGATAAAAGAGACATTTTGCCAATGAAACAAGATTTTTTAGATTTGAAATAAGAAAACACAATTGAATTGTCTTTTTTCAAGTGCATTTTATCTAATTATCCTATTCTAAGAGTGAAAATACTCTTTCCATTGGCAAACTATCTCATTTACCTCCTCAAATTAAGGGTAAATACACTTAATTTAAGAAATTTTTACTTGTTTCTAGATCATTTTTCCGGTGTGTGGCAAATCTCACCGCTTTAGAAAAGCTTCCCCACAGGAAAAACGATCTAGAAATAAGTAAAAATGTCTTAAATTAAGTGTATTTACCCTTAATTTGAGAAGGTAAATGGTATCGTTTGCCAATGGAATGAGTATTTTTAGTCTTAACATAAGATAATTAAATAAAATTTGCTTTAAATAAGACAATGCAATTGTCTTTTCTTATTTTAAATGTAAATTGTCTTGTTCCATTGACAAAGTGTCTCTTTTACCTCCTCAATCCAAGAACAAATGCACTTATTTTAAGAAAAAAGGACTTTTTTTCCAGCGCTTGACCATGTTATAAAGTGAAAGTGATTTGAAGTTTAAGTTTTTGTTTCCTGAACACAGCATTATGCATATATGCTAATTTAGCACTGTGTGATCAGAGCACATGTATGTTGAGACCTTTCTAAATAATCACTTCTTATTGATGCACTTTTTAAAGGTCAGATTATCTTATCAATAGATTCCTCCTCCTGAGCTGTGCAGCTCCTCCAGAGTTACTATAGGTCTCTTAGTGTCTTTTCTGATTAAGCTCAGGTCAGGTCAGCTCCCTTTATAGAATAGAATAGAATAGAATAGAATAGAATAGAATAGAATAGAATATTACTGTATTTTCCAACAATGGGGAAATTGTGGTGTTTTCAGCAGCAAAAAGATTATAGAAAAAATGGTCACACAAATATGGAACTTAGAAAAATCTATAATTCTAATATCATATTATAAACCAGATATGTATTTTTAGCCTGCTAAATTAAATTTCTCGCAATAATTATAGTAAAACTTATATTTATTTATCATGACTAAAAGAAAAGCTGACTTTTTAAAAACTGGTTTTCAGGTTTAAGAGCAAAAACGGAGCTTTAAAGCTCTAATTATACCCAAAACAAAGATTTCCATAGTGTCTTGAAGTCAATTCTGTTTTCATAAGCAGAAAAAACTATAAAATTAGAAATAATAGATTAGAACAAACTAGAATGAAAAACGATTGCAGAGGGACAAACTGTTCTAAAAACACTGCAGAACCATCAGCCCTGTTTCCTAATTTTTCCATTTTTTAAATCATAGCTAACAAGGGAAAACATAAACCCACATTAAGCCCCTCATGTTTTGGATGCCATAAGTTATCTCTGTAAACAGCAGTTTGCAGCAAACAAGGCTTTATGGTGAGATTAAATGTGGTCTGCAGGGTCCACCTCTGTCTTAAGGCTGAGTTTAACGGCTTCATCAGTATCTAATGTTGCTTACTGTGTGTTTTATGTTACCGACTGCAAATTAGGTTCAAAAAAAGAAAAAAAAAGTTAAAGCTAAAAAATAATGAGCAAATTCAAAAAGTTCCTTCATCCACATTAATGTTCTGACGATTATTTTGTAATAAAATAATGTCTCCTTAAAGAAGCACTATTGATTTTTATTTTTCCCATATAAGGTCAATAATGTTGGTAATTATTTACCTTGATTTTTGCCGTGCAAATACTTTTTTTTATGCTACAAAAGTAATAGGGACTTGTTCTGTCCTCATAAGACTCAACTTTAAATTTTAAAGTTTTTCACAGATTTCCATTTAAAGGATTAAGTAGAAAGTAAGTAAAACACTGGAAAAAATCAAAATCTAGATAAGTCAGTTTTTCTTAAAATAAGTACATTTGTTCTTGGATTGAGGAAGTAAAAGAGACATTTTGACAATGAAACAAGACAATTTACACTTAAAATAAGAAAACACAATTACATTGTCTTATTTTAAGTGCATTTTATCTAATAATCTTATTTTAAGAGTAAAAATACTCATTCCATTGGCAAACTTTCTCATTTACCTCCTCATATTAAGGGTAAATACACTGAATTTAAGAAATTGTTACTTATTTCTACATCGTTTTTCCAGTGTATTTATTTATATACAGGTGCTGGTCATAAAATTAGAATATCATGAAAAAGTAGATTGATTTCAGTAATTCCATTTAAAAAGTAAAACTTGTATATTATATTCATACATTACATACAAACTCATATATTTCAGATGTTTATTTTGTTTAATTTTGATGATTACAAATGACAACAAATGAAAATCTCAAATTCATCATATCAGAAAATTAGAATATTACTGAAGACCAATAAAAACAAAGGATTTATAGAAATGTTGGCCAACTGAAAAGTATGAACATGAAAAGTATGAGCATGTACAGCACTCAGTATTTAGTTGGGCCTCCTTTGGCCTGTATTACTGCAGCAATGCGGCGTGGCATGGAGTCGATCAGTCTGTGGCACTGCTCAGGTGTTATGATAGCCCAGGTTGCTCTAATAGTGGCTTTTAGCTCTTCTGAATTGTTGGGTCTGGTGTATTGCATCTTCTTCTTCACAATACCCCATAGATTTTCTATGGGGTTAAGGTCAGGAGAGTTTGCTGGCCAATTAAGAACAGGGATACCATGGTCCTTCAACCAGGTACTGGTAGCTTTGGCACTGTGTGCAGGTGCCAAGTCCTGTTGGAAAATGAAATCTGCATCTCCAAAAAGTTGGTCAGCTGCAGGAAGCATGAAGTGCTCTAAAACTTCCTGGTATGTGGCTGCGTTGACCCTGGACCTCAGAAAACACAATGGACCAACACCAGCAGATGACATGGCACCCCAAACCATCACTGACTGTGGAAACTTTACACTGGACTTCAAGCAACGTGGATGAAGTGCCTCTCTTCTTTTCCTCCAGACTCTGGGACCTTGATTTCCAAAGGAAATGCAAAATTTACTTTCATCAGAGAACATGACTTTGGACCACTCACCAGCAGTCCAGTCCTGTTTCTCTTTAGCCCAGGCAAGACGCTTCTGACGCTGTCTGTGGTTCAAGAGTGGCTTGACACAAGGAATGCGACAGCAGAAACCCATGTCTTTCATACGTCTGTGTGTGGTGGTTCTTGAAGCACTCACTCCAGCTGCAGTCCACTCTTTGTGAATCTCCCCCACATTTTTGAATGGGTTTTGTTTCACAATCCTCTCCAGGGTGCGGTTATCTCTCTTGCTTGTACACTTTTTTCGACCACATCTTTTCCTTCCCTTCGCCTCTCTATTAATGTGCTTGGACACTGAGCTCTGTGAACAGCCAGCCTCTTTAGCGATGACCTTTTGTGTCTTGCCCTCCTTGTGCAAGGTGTCGATGGTCGTCTTTTGGACAACTGTCAAGTCAGCAGTCTTCCCCATGATTGTGTAGCCTATAGAACTAGACTGAAAGACCATTTAAAGGCTTTTGCAGGTGGTTTGAGTTAATTAGCTGATTAGAGTGTGGCACCAGGGGCCATCAATTTTGAACCTTTTCACAATATTCTAATTTTCTGATATGATGAATTTGAGATTTTCATTTTTTTTGTCATTTGTAATCATCAAAATTAAACAAAATAAACATCTGAAATATATGAGTTTGTATGTAATGTATGAATATAATATACAAGTTTCACTTTTTAAATGGAATTACTGAAATCAATCTACTTTTTCATGATATTCTAATTTTATGACCAGCACCTGTAGTACCTTTTACAGACATGGAGGTCACAAAGTGCTTATCAAAATTAAAATACAAATAAAATACATGGTCATAAAAACAACCCTTAATCTACTGGAATTAAAATACTTTCTTAAACAAATAGGTTTTCAGTTCACTCTTAAAAACATCAACAGAATCAAGTAAGCGCAAGAAAAGCGGAAGATCGTTCCAGATGAAGGGGGCTGACTGAACAAATCCTGATTTTAAACTTGTGTTTGCAAAATAAAAATACATAATACTTCTTCTTTATGATTACGTAGTACTGTTTTAATGCATCATCAATGTTGAAAAAGAAAGATTTGATGTGTGAACGTATTTCTGCAAAGCGTCGAATATCTCTGCAGGTTTACAAAGACCACAGAAAGTGAATCTTCCGACTTCCTGTATGCATTATTCAAAGGGCCCCCATTGGCTGCTGCTCGTTCAGTGATGAAAGCAGCCTGACGCAACGCTGGGCAACTGTGTTTTACAGTATTGTTTTACAAACTATGGTAAGTCATTGTTAGAACAAGGGAAAGTATTAGCCAGGCCTTGGAGGAGGGTAGCTTTATGAGCCCTCTGAGGCTGACCGGGCAGCGCCTGGGCTCCTGTGCAGTTAAGCAGCACGATATAAGCTGCCCCTACATTTACAGAATGCCCTTGGACGGAGGATGTGCGTGTGAGGGAGGGGGGGAAAGTGAGGGGGGCTTGCATGCTCATGGGCTAATGAGTGCATGTGTTAATGCCTGTGTGTGTTTTTCTGCACACATTTTTTTTTGCGTGCACGCATTGAAGGGATGTTGTTGGGTTGAGTCAGTCTCCAGAGGGAAAGAGAAGGACAAATGCTCCTTAAAAATAGCCCCTGGGCAGCTGGTGTACACAGTCTATCAGCAGTTCGTCCCTGGGGCCAAGGAAGGAGAGATGGGGAGCGGATGGATGTGAGAAGAAGAAATGTATGGAAGGGGAATGGGAAGAGAGGAAGGTGATGGACAAAATGGGAAAAATGTGAAAGGAACAAGATGGTTTAATAACGAAAAAGAAGGTAAACTACTCAGCAAAATCTGGGTGAGAGGAACCACTGAGTCCCAGTTGAGAGGTTAGAGTAAGAGATAAGGTTTTAGAGCGAGCACAATCGTCCCCAGACGTCTTTAGTTACTAATATACCAGAGTGGGCTGCTCTAAATCGCTCCCAGTCGGCAGGAGGAGAGATCCCTGAGACCCACTGAGACCCTTTATGGAAATAACTCCCATTTGCTCTCAATAACTCGCTGCAACACTGTTCTGAGAGGGGAGGGGCGTGCGTCTGGGTGGAGGGTGCTCACCATCATTTTAATGGACATGCACATCATACATAAGATGGTTTTTACTACAATCTAGTGGGAGCAAAAAAAGAGCCATAAAGCTATTAGATATTTATGTAGCTCTGTTGAGTTTTAGAGCAAAAAAAAAAAAAAAACTCCTGGAAAATTTGGATTTAACCTAAAAATAAGTAAAAGGAGTTTTTGATGCTGGTGAGGAAATGTGGGTGTTTTTTATGTGTTTAAATGAGAAATAAAGAGCTGGGAGTCGTGCTATGGTTGCCTGAAGGAGCCCACTTGCTCGCAGCATCATCAACACACCAATTAGAGCCAGAGACTGGAAAAGGATCAATGCGGAGCTCAAAGCGTGTGTGTGTGTGTGTGTGTGTGGTGTTTGGGTGGGAGCCTGTGAGCAGGGATAGATGTGTTTCGTTAGCTCCTCCATAGACTTAATTGAGCTGTTTCTCCTCAACAGTTGGGAGCTCTTAGGCTGCGGACAGATGCCCTTGGGCACAAGGTGTGTGTGTGTTTTCCCATCAGTTTGTGTGCATCTGTATGTTTGCCCCAGCAAGCATGTGCTCCATCCAGTGACTGGGAGAGTTTGTTGGTGCATGCCGAAATAAAAACTCGTCTCTGCTTGTGTGTGTGCGTGCACGTCCTGCAGGCTGTTGGTCTGTCAGTGGTGTATTTAGTGGTCTCCAGGCGTCATTAGTACCCTGACTGTCACATCCAGCAGTCTGCTTGAGCTCTTTATAAAGCTTTGTTTAGAATACTCCGGCCACATGTGCGCCACTGCGACTGATGAGCCCTGAGCGGGTGCTGATGGAGGTTGTCCATGCGTGTGTGTGTGTGCGTTTGTGAGGAAGTGGGGTGGTGATGGAGAGAAGCCGTCCTGACAGAGATGTTACCCAGCAGCAGGGTCCTGGGCCCCCCTATTCCTCCTCCTCCTCCTCCTCGTCTGTGAAAACACAAACGACCCCCCCCCCCCCCCCCCCCCCCCCCCACCAGCCTGCCTCTCAGTGTCATGGTTCAGGTTGCATTTAAGTTTAGAGGAAGTTATACTTTCCTGGGAAAGAACCTGACATGTTGCAATGTGGAAGTGGACAGATTCTACTTAGATGCATATTTATTTTATCTCTTTTTTTGTGAAAACAGTCATTACAATTAAGGCAGGTTATTGTATTAATTTATTTATTTATTTAAGTATTCATTCTTTCTTTAAATCAACGTAGCTTCTTTGTTGCAGACTTCCATCCATTTTCCGTCATATCCCAAGCGAGGGTGCCATCTCCAGCTGTCTATGGGCGAGAGGCGGGGTCCACCCTGGACAGGTCTCCAGTCTATCGCAGGGCAACACAGAGACAAACAGGACAAGCAACCATTCCCAAACTGACACCTAAAGAGAATTTAGAGAATCCAATTAGCCTAACAGTCATGTTTATTGACTGTGGGAGGAAGCCGGAGTACCCAGAGAGAACCCACACATGCTCAGGGAGAACATGCAAACTCCATGCAGAAAAACCCCATTATTTGCACTGGCCTTGAGACTACATAGAATAATTAATGTGAAATTCATGGTTAACAGTATTTTTAAAGGAATAGTACACCCAAAACATGATTAGCCTTCATTTTCTACTCACCCCCATGCTGAACAACACTCTGGAGTACTTTTTTGATATCTCAAATGCATCTGGAGATCTGGGAGGCTTCTTGCTGTCTGCTGACATTCAAATAATGGAGGTCTATGGCGCCCGAGGCAGAAAGGTCCATAAAAGTCCACAAAAAACGTGTCAATATTCCTCCATACTGCTCGTCCAATGTATTCCAAGTGTCCTGAGTGGGTAGCGTCCAGAATTTACTCGAAACGAAGTCATTTAGAATGTTTTTAGAGCATAAACAGTAGTGTATAGGATTTCCTGAAAGCGCGTTCACGAGTCTACGGAAACCGCGGCAGACCAAACCAGATGAAAGTGCGCATTCAGCTCGGCAAAGAACTCATGCTCTTCCTCAACACTGAAGTCCTCAGACATTTTCTTTCGTTGTTTCTTTCTTTGCACAGGTAAACAGCACATTTCCTCTTCTACGCTTGCATTATCGGCAGAGCAGACGCTGAATGCGCACTTTTCTTCTGGTTTGGTCTGCCGCGGTTTCCGTAGACTCGTGAACGCGCTTTCAGGAAATCCTATACACTACTGTTTATGATCTAAAAACATTCTAAATGACTTCGTTTCGAGTAAATTCTGGACGCTACCCACTCAGGACACTTGGAATACATTGGACGAGCAGTATGGAGGAATATTGACACGTTTTTTGTGGACTTTTATGGACCTATCTGTCTCGGGCGCCATAGACCTCCATTATTTGAATGTCAGCAGACAGCAAGAAGCCTCCCAGATCTCCAGATGCATTTGAGATATCAAAAAAGTACTCCAGAGTGTTGTTCAGCATGGGGGTGAGTAGAAAATGAAGGCTAATCATGTTTTGGGTGTACTATTCCTTTAAGATGCAAGTATTTTAGTAGGGCCTATTCTTTTTCACTTCAATTCTCAAAAAATCACCTGAATGTAGAAAATGATGCATATTTTGTGAAAAATGATCCACACACTGGAAAAAATCAAAATCTACATAAGTAATTTTTTCTTAAAATTTGTAATTTGTTCTTGGATTGAGGAGGCAAAAGAGACATTTTGCCAATGGAACAAGACAATTTACACTTAAAATAAGAAAACACAATTGTATTGTCTTATTTCAAGTGCATATTATCTAATTATCTTATTTTAAGAGGAAAAATACTCATTCCATTGGCAAACTATCTAATTTACCTACTCAAATTAAGGGTAAATACAGTTAATTTAAGACATTTTTACTTATTTCTAGATCTTTTTTCCAGTGCATAACTACAGATCATTATTGTTATTCAGTAATATTTACTGTGCTATAAAAAATCTCCATCTTGCCCCTTTAGTTTCAGTTAAATACTCTGACAACCTGCAACCTATAGCTGCACCTGTCCTCATCTAACCCAGAAAAGGGTTTCCGGTCCAAACTATTTCAAAATCTCAACCCAAGGTTTGGTGAAAAGTTGGAAGCCCTGCAAAACACTGAATGCATGACGGCTGAGAAGGAGAGCAGGACTCGAAACAAAGGAAATCACAAAACACAAATAACTTCCAAAAACAACATGAAAAACACAACTTAAGGCCCCATTGAATCAAAAAACATGATTAAATATAGAAATTTATTCTATCTTCTATCAAAACAGGAATATGAAGCATCTTCAACCGTTACGTCACGTCAGCTGGAAGTCTGTTTCACAATAACAACTGAAATGGCAGTTCCTTGGCTTTGTTATGACATAAAATGTTGATTGGGTTTGAGTTTGTCTGAATTCGTCAAATTAGGAGTTTTTCCATTAAGAATATTATGTTTATGCTGTATGAAAGGGCTGCAGAGTTATGGAGATGTACAGTACAAGTGTGCGTGGTTGTTAAAAGAAGAATTTGCCAAATATTTTGTGGTCCCTGTTTATGGTGAACTCATATTAAGCATTTACATGATTGGTTGCACCTTTTGACTTTATTAGTAGACTAGTTTTCATTCTGCATGACGCTGAGAAGGAGAACAGAACTGAAAACAGAGGAAATCACGAAACACAAATAACTTAAAAAAAACAAGAAACATGAAAAACACAACTTAAGGCCCTGTTAAATAAAAAGAAAAACTTATAATTATAGAAATGTATTTTATTCTATCAAAACAGGAATATGAAGCATCTTCAACCGTTACGTCACGTCAGCTGGAAGTCTGTGCTTCAGCCTCACAGTAAGGCTTCTGTCCACCATTATAATGGTTTTATTTGCCAGGCTGGACCTTCCCCAGGCTTAAAGAGCAGCAGCAGTTTAATTTATGCTTTTTTAGGTGTTTCACAATAATGTTTTGGTGATTTTGGTGAGACCAGTTAACTGGTTAAACTGGTTCCAACCCATGCATTGGTCAGTGCGTTCCAAAGGAGACAGCTCCTTTTTTATTTGGTAAAAAAGTCCAAAGCTGCAAAACAAAGAAATGGCAACTGCTTTTCACAGCTTTGTTTGAGGAAATGTGTTTAAATACATTTTGATCTGATATTTAGGCGACTATAAAGCGATGTATTAAAGGTAATGCTCAACATTTTTCAGAAGTCGCACCATAAGGAAGGATTTTTTTTGTACTGCAGACATTTATGGCAACTCTAAACTAATTTGTATCTGTCTTTTTTTTATTGTTTTATAAGTAACACATCTCAGAAATGGCAATGAAATACAGTTGGATTTATATGAGCGCTGAATGAACCTTGCTGGTTTGATGGATGTTCTGGATAAAAAACAAACGAAAAACAAGCATTTAATTAATAATTAAGTTGTGAACACTACACTGCAAACAATTTAAATCTCAATAAGTCATTTTTTTCTTAAAATAAGTGCATTTTTTTTAATTAAGGAGGTAAGTGAGACACTTTGCCAATGGAACAAGACAATTTACATTGAAAATAATTTAAAATTTAAATTGTCTTATTACAAGTGCATATTTACGGAAGAGGATTAGGGCTACTGAAAAAAAAAACTGATTTAACTGATTTTAAAATTTTATTTCAGTATAACATGGGAAAAAAAAGTTAGAATTCTGACTTTAATCTCAGAACTCTGACTTTTTTCTCAGAATTCCGACTTTTTTCTCAGAATTCTGACTGAATTCTGACAATAAAAAAGTCCGAATTCTGACTTTTTTTCCCCATGTTATACTGAAATAAAATTTAAAAATCAGTTAACTTTTTTTCCCCCACTGGCCCTAATCCTCTTCCGTACATATTAACTTATTTTAAGAATAAAAATACTCATTCCATTGGCATCATCTTATCTACCTGCTGAAATTAAGGGTAAATACACTTAATTAAGACATTTCTTAACTTATTCTTAGATTGTTTTTAATGAAATGTGTTTTTTTATTAAAAGCATTCATAGAATTTAAATCTATTTCAGAGTAGACGTGCTTTTGCAATTTGAATGGGTAAGGAACTTTATCTGATGTCATTGTAACACAAAAATACTCTGAATGAAGACAATTAGAATATTTTTTTTATATTTTACAGTCTCAATTTTCCAATAAAAGCCGATCAGTTTTTTTTTCCATTATGCAAACTTTTAATAACTGACAGTATTTATACTGTATACAGTATATAAATACAGATTTTTTTCTTTTTTTTTTTCTTTTTTTTTTTTTCTTTTTTTTTTTTTTTTTTTCCTGTGGTACGAGTGGGGGCACTAGGGAGGGAAGGCATGATTGAGATGGTGTGTTTTTTTTTTTTTTTTTTCTCCCAGGTTGGGGTCTCAACCGCACCCTCTCCCAAATACATCTCAAGTCTCCGCTAAGTGCGGAGCCCATTCCCCCCGTCCTGCTCTCCCTCCGCTGGCTGGCGTCGGGGCTCACCGGTGCACTGGTGGAGCTGGATGCCCGGGGGACTGCTGGCTCATTCCTGGCGGCCTCTCCGCTGGCCCCGGCCGGCCGGGGCTTTGCTGGGGCTCCTGTCTGGGGATCGGGTGCCCTTGGGGCCTCGGATCCCTGGGGCCTGGGACTGGATCCGCTTCGGGGTGGGGCTGGGTGTTGTTCGGGGATTTTCGGGGTCGGTGCCGGTGCCTTCGCTACGATGCCGGTTCCTGGGCGGTGTTTCTTTCCTATGCCGGTTCTGTGGTACCGGTTCGGGGGGGGGAGCTGCGCGGCATGGTGGGGTGCGGGTCTTTGGTCCTGTTTTGGGCTCCGGTTTTTCCGCTCGCACTTCTCCTCTTGCCTATTTATTTTAATTGTAATTATTAATTAATTAATTAATTTACCTATTTATTTATGTTTTTGTTTCTCTTCCTCGGTGGGGGGGAGCGGTTGCGGGCGGGTCGGTGTCTGGTGTCCGCTGTCGCATTGTGGGGGCATTTTTTTTTTTTTTTTTTTTTTTTTTTTTTTTTTTTTTTTTTTTTTTTTTTTTTTTTTTCTTCTTCCTTTGGGGGGTTTGGCATGTCTGTTTTCTCGGGGGGCGGGCGGGCCTGCTGGGTGGGGGTCCTGCTGGCGGCGCGCCGCTGGTGTGTGGGGGTCCGGGCGGCTCCGGCGGGGGTAGTGTTGGGGGGCCGGTCTGGGCGGGCTGGCTGCGCTGGCTAGGTATTCGGGTGGGTTTTCCCTCCTGGAGGCATGGCGGGGCTGCTCTGTTCCCGCTGATCGCGGCGGGTGGGGCTGCGGGGCGGGTGGGGGCCTGGAGTGGCTATGGCCGGCGCGTGGTGGGGGGCCGGGGCGGCGGAGCTGCTCTGGCCGCGTGTCAGGGCCTGGTGCGGGCGGCGGGGGGGGGCGGCGGACGTGGCTGGGCTGCTTTGGCTTCGTCCGGTGGGGGGGGCGGCGCGGTTCGCTCCGCTCTGGCTTTGTGCTGCCCCTCGGGCTGCTGGGGGGGGTGGTTGCGCCGGCTGCGGTCTGCTCTTCTTGCGGTTTTGCGCCGTGCGGCTTTTCTGCTCTCGGGCTGATTCTGTGCGCGGTGTGTTTCGTTGCGCGCTGTTGGCATCGGTCTTGGTGGGGTGGGGCTGCGCTTTTGGCCGGGGGGGCGTTTTGGGGGGGTCCCGCGGCGCTCGCGGCCGGTTCGCGGCGGATGCGCATGGGCCCCGGCCGGGGGCGGGGCCGCCTGAGTGTTTTCCTGGGTGGTGCGGTCGCGGTGGGTGTTGCGGCCGGTCACCGGGGCTTGGTGCTGGGGGGCGGGGCGTGTTTCGGTGCTCTGTGGGGCTGGGGCGTTTCGGTCGGCGCCGTGGGGGGGCTGGTGTTCGGTGCCCGGCCCTACTTCGGGGTGGCCGGCTGCCGGCGGGGCCCGCGGCTCCCCGGGGCGCCGGCATGGCGGTGGCTGGGGGGCTTCTTCGTGGCTGTCTCTCCTCCTGCCTTGGTGGGGTCTGGTTTCCGGGGCTGGCCCCGCCTTGGTGCCTTCGCTTCTGGGGTCCCCTTGGGCGCCTGGGGCTTTGGGTCTCCCGGCGCTGGACTCAGTGCTCTGGGGGGTGTGCCTCTCCGGCTCTCCACAACCACTATTGAGCATTTTTTCTATGGTTAAAACTTTACATGCACAAGTTCACCCTCACAAACAACTACAGGTGCTAGGCTTCAGGTACTTAGAGATTCACTTCCAAACAGAAACCCCACATTCATATCTTCAGGTAACACAGAGTACATGTCAGACTTAATAATATTACGTTAGCGATAGTTTCAAGGTGTTTGCTTTATTGTATATCTCGTACCATGTTTTTTGGTTGTGCTGTTCTTTCTTTTTTTTTTTTTTTTTTTTTTTTTTTCCATCTCATTACAGGTGTTGAAGCAGACTGAAAATGTTTTGTCATTGTCTCCTTCCTATCTCCTCTTTCTTTCATCTTTTGTCCTGTTTTTTTCTTTTTCTTTTTCCTTCTTCTTCTTCTGTTTTTCTGCTCTACTTACATTGCAGTGTCCATATGAACTGTAAAACTCCCTGCATAATTATAATAAAGCAATTTATATGCATGAAACAAGTGTAGCGGTATGGCAATTGCCATACCGCTACACTTGTGAAAGTAAAAGCTGTTGGGCTCCTTTTGGCATCAAGACAATTATTCTTATTGCCACCTTGCCAGACAGGACACTGTAAAAAAAAAAAAAAAAAAAAAAAAAAAAAAATATATATATATATATATAAATACAGATTCAATTTTTTTCTCATTTTATTTCCCCAACAGTGATAACTTTCTCACTGCAAAAAATGGAAATCTAAATAGGTAATTTTTGCTCATATTAAATGCATATTTTCTTGAATTGAGGAAGGGAAACATTTTGCCAATGGAACAAGACATTTTACATCTAAAATAAGAAAATAACAATTGCTTTGTCTTATTTCAAGTGTATTTTATCTAATTATCTTATTTTAGGAGTAAAAATACTCATTCCATTGGCAGATCATCTTATTTACCTGCTCAAATTAAGGGTAAATACATTTAATTTAAGACATTTTTTACTCATTTCTAGATGTTTTTTTGCAGTGCTTTCTGAATGGCCTTTTATTGCATTTTTACTTTATTTTTGCTGAAATGGCAGCTTTCTAACTGTATCTGATTTTATCATCTTTATTTTCCCTTCTTTTTTTTTTTGCTGCTGTTTTCTTTTTTCTTTATTAAAAAATGTGTTTCCTGGTTTCTTTCACCAGAAATTAAAATGATTTTCTAAAATAAAAGAAATTAAAAAAAGATGGAATTTGCCAGAAAATCTAAGAGTTTCCACAAGGTGTACTTTTGCTCCCCCCCCCACAGATCTCCTTCCTGGCTTCAGGATGATGTACTGCACTGTAAGTAGACCTGGCTCAAAATAACCCCCGGCTCTCTACATCCATGCAAACAAAGGAGCAAGTCCGCCACTACAAAAGGTTTTGCATGTTGGTGCATCCCGATGGCAGACCATTACTGCAATTTATTGCAGGTTAAAATTAAAACAGAACGTTCAACGTTGCTCTGCGCTGCTTGTTAATTCGGTCATTTTAATTCTGCAAGCAGAACAACCCTCTGAATGAAACAATAAGCAGTCATTGGGCCTTAAAGCTTTCCATATTCTTTAAAGTATAGATTTTCATTATTTCATTTTATTTCATACCCTTCACACTGGAAAAAAATCTAAATCTAAGTAAGTCATTTTTTCTTAAAATAAGTGCATTTGTTCTTAAATTGAGAAGATAAAAGAGACATTCTGCCAATGCACTGCAAAAACAATCCAGAAATAAGTAAAAAATGGCTTAAATTAAGTATATTTAGCCTCAATTTGAGCAGGTAAATAAGATGATTTGCCAATGGAATGAGTATTTTCACTCTTAAAATAAGATAGTTAGATAATATTTACTTGAAATAAGACGATAAAATAGTTTTTTCTTATTTTAAAAGGAAATTGTCTTGTTCCATTGGCAAAGTGTCTTACTTACCTCCTCAAATCAAGGAAAAACACACTTATTTTAAGAAAAAATAACTTATTGAGATTTATATTTTTTGCAGTGTGGAACAAGACAATTTATATTTAAAATAAGGAAACAAAGCTGCATTGTGTTATTTCAAGTGCATATTATCTAATTATCTTATTTTAAGAGGAAAAATACTAATTCGATTGGCAAATTATCTCATTTGCCTATTAAAATCAAGGGTTAATACACTTAATTTAAGAATTTTTTACTTATTTCTAGATAGTTTTTCCAGTGCAGGATGGAAGCTGCAGTGTGTCTTGCTAATCAAACACGTGTTCGCTGTGGAATCAACACGTAGTCTACGTCTACATTCAGGAAAGCTGGTGTTAGCCGTCTCTCCTCACCACAGCAGCTGCATCTGATGGTTATCTCTCATTCATTTTCTAACTCCAACACAAACACCCAACCTCACTTCTTTCTACCTCACGTTCACACACTCGCCCGCTTTTCCCCCCTCCACTCTTAAAACAACTTCCACCTTAACTTCTCGCAGAAGTGCACACCTCTCAGTCCTTTAGCGCGAGTAGATTTACTTTGAGCTACTCAGGAAAGCAGTCTAACTTTCTAGTATGAGACTAGTCATTGAGTTTACCCTCCAGGGAGCACCGCTATATAACTTATACTCACTTTACAGGACTTCCACATCAGTAGAAGGCACCTCTCTGTGAAAATCACTGAAGTAGGAGTTGGGGTAAAGCTATTTGATGTTTTATAGGGAACGCATCTGAGGTAATGGATACTGTGTGAAAGGGTTACAGCAGCATGAGCGAACTGACAAAGTTAGTTTGGGTCTTACAGATCTTTAAATCCCACCGGATCTCACCAAAATGCCCCCTTTTTCCCGCGCTCGCCGCTTCATTGGATTGCGTGCGCGTCGTGCACGCATGCTTCTGATGACTGCTACCTGGGCGTCCCTCAGGTCCTCCTGTGACGGTTCCCTGGTCTGGTCAGTTAACCTCCTTCTCTCTCTCTCTGATCGCCGAGGCTCAGACGACCCTCGGGGAAAACGCGGCGCACTCAGACCTTTTTTTTTCCCCCAGCACATTTCCACACACAGACAACCAGTGCAGACAAGTGGATTGACACAAGAAAAACTGGTGCTTGTGCCAAAGCGCACACACTCATGCGGGGTAATGCTATACAGCCAGTGTCAGTGAGAACAGGGTACTTAAGGTGCTATTACACTCCCATTACCTCTACTCTCATGTGCAATCAGTGAGAGGTGATGGCCTGTATTCTGGCAACACGCGGCCTGTTTTCCCTTCTGACAACGCTGCGGACAGAAGCCTGAGGCGCCGGGCTCCAGGATCGTTAGGTAGCGAAGGCGATAAGATTTAATCTGAAGGGCGTGTGTCATAGCGGAGAGAGGGAATGCAAGCGAGGATGCAGAGGAAGACGAGAGATCTGCAGAGTTTCTTGTGTTTGTGAGGCTGTTGTAACGAAAGGCATGAAAAGAAAACATCCCTCCCTCCCCATCCACCCCCCCACCCCTGATTTCTACCTGTTTTTGTGCTCTCTCTCTCTCTTTCTTATACACACTCAGAGAAACCTTGCCTCTCTCTCAGCTGGCCCCAGATAGTTTTGCTCTTCCCCCAGCTCCTCTGGGACCCCTTCTCTGTGTCGTTAATCAGAGCTCCTCAGCTCAGCTTCTCTTTCTCTCCCCCTTTTTCTTTCTTTCTTTCTTTCCAACCAACTCACACACACCCATATGCAGCCATACAGTCCCCCGCACCCTCACCTCCACCCATGCATCCTCAGCCCCATCCATCATAAAACAGCAGTGTGAAGGTGGGGTTCTGTGCAGTGTGTCTGCCCACGTATGGGCACACATCTACGTGTCTCCTCAGCAGAAATGAATTGAGACTTTACAAGAAGAAAAGCAATTAGGCCAGAGCTCTGCCCTATCATTCACTGGCTAATGTATCAGAGGCAGAGTGAATATTATTAAGGGACGGGGAGGGTGACGCTCGCTGGGCTTAACAGCCAGGAGGTAGGAGAAGAAAAGACTAATGATTGTGATGAAGTAACCCTGAGTCCAAGGGTTTTAATCACTTGTAGGCTTTGGAGCCCAATAGTTGACGTGCTTTTTATGATAACCGTGTGGCCTACAGCTCGCCGGCTCTGTCACTGAACAACAGTGTCTGTGTAAGAATCAAATGAGGCATTATTGGACATGGACAAGGATGACTAAGTAGAGTGTCAAATGATTAGTCATTCATCTGGAGTAGCGAGTGAGTGGGACCCGTGCAATTTCTGTCTTCTTGGTTTATTTATTCATTTATATATGAATCCATGGACAGTGCCTTGCAAATGTGTTCATACCCCTGGTATGATTTTACTTCCGCTTTATTCGGGGTCGCGGAGGCAGCAGGCTTCCTGATCCACACACCGGGGACCCCTAGGCGACACCAGTCCAGCTCAGAGACATAGGCCGTTTCTCAATATGCGTTCTTGAGCGTTCTCGTGTGCTCGTGATACGTCATCAGCCTCAGCCCGAGTACCGTTCCAATTCTCGAGAACGCCAGATCGAGAACGCACCAAATCCCCGGATGTTGTTCTCGCCCCACCCTCTTTATCGAGCATGCATCAGAGCAGACTTGTGCGTTCTTCATACTGACCGCTTCCCCAGAATGCCCCACGGCCGCAGCTTGATTCCAGACAGCGCTCACAGTGTTAAGTTAAACATTCCCTTTTCTGTTGCTGTTGTTCTTCAAAAGTACGTTTTGAAATCGTTTGAGGCGATAACATTATACATTGAAGCCTCCCTGTGTGGCCTGTTTACTACGGAGCCCCTCTGATGACATGGTCAAAAAAAATGTTTAATTGTGGCCACGAAGTAGTATTTCGTGTGCATGAAGTAGTATTTCGCGGCCACGCAATAAGTATAACGTGCGCACGAAATACTACTTCGTGGCCACGCAATAAGTTTAACGTGCGCACGAAATACTTATTAATAATATCAATAAATCCGCCCCTGTTTTCAGGCTTATGTTAACTGTAATGACTTATCTTGGACAGGCTGCTATGTAAGCGGGCCTTTAGTCCTTCGTTTAGCTATGCTGCGGTTGTTTACACTACGCCTTTTCCCCCTAAAATAGCGTCTTAGCAACAAATGTCACGTGACTGGCGGAGACCGACTGGGTAAGGTAGGCACGCTCGATTTGCGTACCCAGTTGTCCAGGAATGAAATTAATATTATTAATAAGTATTTCGTGCGCACGTTAAACTTATTGCGTGGCCACGAAATAGTATTTCGTGCGGCCGATAAACTTATTGCGTGGCCACGAAGTAGTATTTCGTGCGCACGAAATACTACTTCGTGGCCACAATTAAAAATTTTTTTTGACCATGTCATCAGAGGGGCTCCATAGTTTACAGAGTTAGTGCGAAATAAAAAAAAAAAGTCCGACATTGAGCGGACCAGAGTGACCAGCAGTTTTATACCCACGGTTCGGTAATTTTTTTTAATGTTTTTGAAGCTTTAGAAATTAAAAATATATATTTTTTAAAATGTTTTGTGTAGGGAATAAATAGTTTTGACTGTTAAAGAAATGCTAAAGAACGTTGCATGTGATGACGTCACGAGTACGCTTCTGTTCCAATACACATACGTGCTTGCGTGCTCGTGTCATGGGCCTTCCACGGGGCGTCCTCCCAATAGGACATGCCTGGAACACCTCCAGAGGGAGGCGACCAGGAGGCATCTGGAACAGATGCCAGAGCAACGACTCTACTCTGAGCTCCTCCCGGGTAACTGAGCTCCTCACCCGATCTTGAAGGGTGCGTCCAGCCAACCTGCGAAGAAACTGACTGAAATGTATGAAGATCAGGTAATCAGGAAGGCTGAGTCCATTTTCTGACGCATGCATATACACACCAGGAACCTGGAAACTTAAAAAGTACTGAATTACAAAAAACATATAAAAAACAAACATGTTTCATTGATATATATATACAAAAATGAATATTAGGAACTATATTTATTAGGGATGCACGATATAATCGGCCCCCTATCGGTATCCTCCTGTATCGGCCTGTATCGGCCTTAAAACAGAATATCGGACAAAAAAAAAAATACTACTTCTTCTTCTTCCTCAAAAACTTCTTTTTTACAGACTTAAAAACTTCTAAAGACGAGGGAAAAAATATTGATACATTAAAATATCCCAATATCTTCATATGCTGATATATTGCCATTTAAGAACACCACATCAATCTCTTTTACTAATGAAATATTGCTATATGTCATCGTTATGCTACGAAATCCCCCGAAAATTCACGAAATGTTGCCATATTTTTATATGTTGATATATTGACGCGGTATCAATCTATTTTACTAACAAAATCTCACAAGAATTTGCAAAATATCACGAGAGTTTGTAACAGAACGATGAAATTTCACGAGATTTTGAAAGTAAAATAGATCAATACCGCGTTTTTAAAAATCAATTTGATATCAGCATATGAAAATATATTTGAGTATATTATTTTTCAAAGTGTCAGAAATGGATAACAAAACAAAAATTTTCAATGACTACTTATTTTTGTCCAGCTTTAAAGGAATAGTACACCCAAAACATGATTAGCCTTCATTTTCTACTCACCCCCATGCTGAACAAAACTCTGCAGTACTTTTTTGATATCTCAAATGCATCTGGAGATCTGGGAGGCTTCTTGCTGTCTGCTGACATTCAAATAATGGAGGTCTATGGTGCCCGAGACAGAAAGGTCCATAAAAGTCCACAAAAACGTGTCAATATTCCTCCATACTGCTCGTCCAATGTATTCCAAGTGTCCTGAGTGGGTAGCATCCAGAATTTACTCGAAACGAAGTCATTTAGAACGTTTTAGAGCCTAAACAGTAGTGTATAGGATTTCCTAATAGCGCCCCCATGCGCGCTCACGATTTTACGGAAGCCGGCAGACCAAACCGGAAGAAAGTGCGCATTCAGCGTCTGCTCTGCCGATAATGCAAGCGTAGAAGAAGAAATGTGCTGTTTACCTGTGCAAAGAAAGAAACAACGAAAGAAAAATGTCTGAGGACTTCAGTGTTGAGGAAGAGCATGAGTTCTTTGCCGAGCTGAATGCGCTGGTTTGGTCTGCCGGCTTCCGTAGAATCGTGAGCGCGCATGGGGGCGCTATTAGGAAATCCTATACACTACTGTTTAGGCTCTAAAAACATTCTAAATCACTTCGTTTCGAGTAAATTCTGGATGCTATCCACTCAGGACACTTGGAATACATTGGACGAGCAGTATGGAGGAATATTGACACGTTTTTGTGGACTTTTATGGACCTTTCTGTCTCGGTCACCATAGACCTCCATTATTTGAATGTCAGCAGACAGCAAGAAGCCTCCCAGATCTCCAGATGCATTTGAGATATCAAAAAAGTACTCCAGAGTTTTGTTCAGCATGGGGGTGAGTAGAAAATGAAGGCTAATCATGTTTTGGGTGTACTATTCCTTTAACATCGATGTCGATATCGGTTATCGGCTACATGAGTTTTAAAATATCGGCATATCGGATATCGGCCAAAATCCCAATATCGTGCATCCCTAATATTTATCAAACATTATACTGGGCAAGTAAAAATTGTTTCTGGGCAAATGAAATGTGAAAGTCACTAGCCCCAAGGGCAAGTGGTAAAAATCCTTAATGTAAACCCTTGCCTTAGTAAGCAACAAATAAGAAAGGGAAGAAAGTTTTTAGTGTACGTTAACACTGGTGGGAAGGAAAGAGTGATGTTCGGTCTACTTCGGCGCAGAAACCCAGTCCCCCCGTCCAACAGCCAGCTCTCAGTGAAACTTGAGTTAGTCCGCTGAAACAACAGAGGAACATCTGCAGGGCTTCATTTGATAACTTACAGACGCTTTAGGAGGACATTTCCTCAGAGAGGCGGCTGCACAGCTTCAGAACAGCAGTGGAACAAGCGAGGCACCGTTTGGCTACTTTGCAAGCGCACCTCGTTAGACACAGTCGGGCCAGGAATAGGGGTGGAACGGTTCACCAAAAATCCACGGTTCGGTTCGGTTCACGGTTTCATGGTCACGGTTTTTGGTTTGGTATATGTTGATTGTTACCCCGAAATCCCATAAAAATTAATGAAATTAATGAAAAAATCCCCAAAAATTAATGAATTGTAATTATTTTTAATGATCCGCGGAAACCCTGGATCTTTTCCGCATGTTTTGCTGCTTTAAATGTAATCATCTGGCGCATGCCCTCTGCGATCTCCAAGGAACTCAGAGCGGAGCGGACGGGAGCCACAGTGGAGGCTGTAGGCTTTGCTTTGTGCAGGCGGTCTGGAGCGCAGCGCTGACGGAGTATGTGGGATTTCGGGGTTAGCATGACATGTTGGTCATGTTTCTGTTAGCATAAACAAAACGTGTTGCACAATGCTTGCACACTGTTGCACTTTTATCCACAGCTTTCTTTCCGCCGTCATCGTAGGTCACTCTAAATGCAAAGTGGTCGCATACAGCAGACCTATAAAGTGCTGCTGGCGCGTCTTCCAACTCCTGTTCTTTCCCACTCGCCATTCCGACACAATTCTCCACAACAACTGATTTTTTTCTGCTATACCCGGCTACGCGGCTTCGCTTCTTCTTCTTGTTTACTAATGGTGGTTGGCTTTGGTCGCAGTACCGCCACCTTCTGCTCTGGAGTGTAAACGCTTCGCCTATGAGAAAAAGGAGCAGCGCATGAACCGAACGCAACACACGCGAACCGAACCGAGACAGTCGAACCGAACGGTTCAGACGGTTTTCATAAACCGTTTCATCCCTAGCCAAGACCGTTCCATGGGCAGCAAACAAGGGTCAACCAGGTGAAAAACCATATAATTTCTCTAATCTGCTTTAGCCCAGACGGGATCACAATGAAAACACACTAGGTTCAGGTCTCTCTGGATCTTAGGGAGAAAGCAGCCTTCTTCCCCAGCAAACACAGACTCTTCTCTGGAGTGGATGGCCTTGTGGGTTCAGCTGTAGACCGTTGTGTCTCACCTATCAGACCCAAAGTCACTGGGAAAAGAAGACGGAGAGAGTTTGTGCCGCGGTTTTAAGGGGACAAGTTGTAGCAAATTTTACTTTAGTTTTTTTTTTTTTTTTTACAAAGCAGTTTCATTTGCACACTCCATGAATTCCTAATTTGTGCATCTTCCTCCCAACTAAACAGCCATAAATTTTATATAAACACTAGTAAGAGTTTACTGCCGGTTCAATCTCATTGTTGGCTTCTGATGGGAGCTTGCTTGGAAGGCAAGTCTGCAACATGCACAGTTATTTCAAAAGCCCTGATCTCTACACAAAGAGATGACCAGTATTGAATTATATTCTTGTCTGTAAAAAATCCATTACCAAACTAGAAGATGCAGAAATCTTCTTTCTGAAGTCCTTACACCGGTCTTTGATATTTACCACGGTGTTAATTCCTATTTGAACCTCTAGGGAAACACTGAACTAGAAGTCTGAGCTAAAAGGGGAAACTTCAATAATGATGTTCAGATTCTGTGCATATGAGCAATTTTTTGGGTTACACTGGAAAAACGATCTAGAAATAAGTAAAAATTCTTTAAATTGAATGTATTTACCCTTAATTTGAGTAGGTAAATGAGATAGTTTGCCAATTGAATGAGTAGTTTTAGTCTTAAAATAAGATAATTAGATAACAAGCACTTGAAATAAGACAATGCAATTGTGTCTTCTTATTTTAAATGTAAATATTTGTGTTCCATTGGCAAAATGTCGCTTTTACCTCCTCAATTCAAGAACAAATGCACTTATTTTAAGAAAAAATTACTTATCTAGATTTTGATTTTTTTCCAGTGTAACGTGCATTATTGCACATTTTTTTTTGCATGTTTTATGAGATTTAATGGAGTTTTTAAAGAAATTATTTGTGAAAAACATTACAAGAAAACACCACATGATGAGGAAAGAGATCAATACGAGAAATAAAGAGAAAGTTTTGAGCAAGATGCTATAGAGCAGCACAGAAAAAAAAGACACTGAGAGCTCAAACATGCAGAGAATAGAGGAGACTGAGACAAATGATAGGAAAAGCACATAAGGAAGAGGGGACAGAGACAGAGTGCAAAAGGAGAGGGGGGGGCAAGAGGTGCGGCATTGATGGACAGAGTCAAAAAGGGCGGGGTCGAGAAGAGGAGGTGAAGGAACGCCGTCGGATCACTGATGCATAGAGGCAAACCATTTACACCTCTGCACCAGCTGAGTGCTCTTGACTTTCTTTTTTTGTGTGTTAGATACATTGCGCTTGATACACAGGAAAAGCGGGTTCAGGTGTTGGATGTTACATGTTGTAATGGTGGCTTTTTTGACAGCATTTTTGTTTCACATCTCCACGCAAAGCTCTTAAATGTCATGCATTTTAAAAGTCAGGCCCCCAGTGGGTCAGGCTGACATTGATTGGTGGACTTTTCCTCGAGCAGGAAACCTTCGTCTTTGGGATTTCAGGCAGCATTTTAATGCTCTCCGGTTACATTTGTTAACATCCATGTGCTCTTAACAGCAGATGTGATTTAATAACTCAATCACTCAACATGCTAAATATTGAGATAAGCCTGTTGTGACCCTGAGGCAAAAAATAAGAGGCCAAATGTTCCAGCCTGTTTCAATGTTACACTCACAATTACTGGAGATTACAGCTAAATTACTTCCACATGCGCTCAATGAAAACTTTACAATCTCTCCCACAATACTAGATGAGGTGACTGTGCTTGGCAACGGAGGAAAGACTAGGAAGGCTGAAGGAAGCGAAGGGGGAGAGTGGAAATATTTAAAAAGGAGGTGGTAGGTTTTTGGTATAGACATTATTTTAGAACAAACATGCAATTAACAGTTTCTCTCCCTAAGAGTCTTTATTCCAAAATCTGTCAAAATTGGAAGCAAATGTTGTTGGTAAACCGCATGGAAATGAAAAACATTCCAGCTGTTTCACAATACATTACCGAAAGAAAAGAGCTGGCTCAGAGGAGGGGCTAGAGAATGAGTAAGCAAAGAGCGAAATCAAAATCAGCTTCAACATCACAGCAAGCCGAGGAAGGCTGAGAGAGATAGAAGACTCATCTGTGTTTAGGAAGAGATGCGGAGGACCAAAGGAGGGAAGTGTTAGGGAAATCACCAAGGAGACAAAGGTTATCAGATTTTCCTCTTCACCCCTAGAACCCTACGGACCCACCGGTGGGTCAAGCTGCTACGTGACCTCGTAATTTTAACAAACCCCCAGTATTGATGTAAAAAACACATTTGGCACAGTTTGGTGACATTTATGGATAAATGTGCCAAAATGGCCTCTCCGCCTAAGAAATTTCTCACTAATACCATTCTAAAATAAATATGATTCATCTGATTGAGTCCAAATTTGGTATATTTTTACACAACATTTAGATTTAAAAGTCTGTACTACTTTTTTATGCTATAAATAATATTTTGGTAGTGTTTTGCAATGTTTATTTCAAAGAAAATTTTGGCGAGGTTCAAAAAATGCAAAATATTTTGTATTTTGTCCCTAATATTTCAGGCAGGGTCAAAGCTACAATGGTGCTGACACCAGAAAACCATTCTATGACATCTTACCTTTACAGAGGTACCAAAAGTTTCTTCTTAAATCTAATAGCTGTGAGGCTATAAGTGATTTACTTTTGTGTGTTTTTGTCAGGCAGAAATTTATTTATACCCCCTGAGGGTGTAAGAGGTTAAAGATATGAAAGACTTTTTGTCTTACAGTTTCAATTCAATTCAACTGAATTCAGTTTATTTCTATAGCGTCAAATTCACAACACGTCATCTCAAGGCACTTTACAATTCAACCAGATCATCAAGTCAGATTGATTCAAAGTTTTCTATCTAAGGAAAACCAGCTGATTGCATCGACTCATTGACTCAAATACAATCCCTCACACTAAGCATGCTTGTAGCGACAGTGGAGAGGAAAAACTCCCTTTTAACAGGAAGAAACCTCCAGCAGAACCAGATTCAGTTTGTTTGTAATTAGTTTGTTGTGCTTTAAAAATAACCCTTTTTTTTTTTTTAAAGCTTTGATAAAGGTTTTAACAGGAGACCACTTTGACACAGTAAAGGCCTGGGGATCTTAGGACCGATTGTCCTGCATGTTTTATGTGTTTTCCTGCCTCGATTTTTGCTATGGAGGAAAAGCCGGACATGAACTCGATAATATATACCACATTTATACTACCACTGAAAAACCGATCCATGCCGAGACCGGTCTGAGCTTGGATCAGTTAACCAGGCCGAGCTTGGTTCTGACGACCGTTTACACATCACGCTATCTTGGTTCCTCGACTCCTCGCCTCCTAGTGGCGATCTGCGGTATTACTGCCAGTATTGAAGGAGGAAATCAAGCAGTTGGTGGCGGTAATGCACCAAGAGTTGTTTGCCAACCGCCATAAAACACAAGAAGAAGAAGAAGACGAAGAAGGAGGGAATCAAGCAAATCAAAATGTCGCGTGGAGAAGATTTCTATTGTTTGTTTATAGTTGTTCTTCTTCTGTTTTTTGTTGTTTGGCAAGCACCTTCCGGAGGGATTACCGCCAACTACTGGAATGGAGTGTGAATATGGATGTGCAGCCAGACGGAGATGATGCGTTCTGCTCATGCGCTCTTGTTATCAGAGAACTGAGCCAGGGAAAAACCGAGCCGAGCCCACGTCTGGAACTGGTCTGCAGTTAGCTCGGTTCGGTTGTGTCTAACTCGGTTCAGTTCAGTTTGCTTTCCATTTACACACGATAAGTTATCTCAGTTACTGAGCTCGGACCGGTCTCGGCGCGGTTTTTCAAGGGTAGTGTAAATGGTGTAATTGTCAATCGTTGTCTTCAGCTACAGCTCAAACTGTTCAATGAAACTGCAGCTCACAATGTATGTTCTTAAACTGTAAACTACATGAACTTTCTGATGTGATAAACCGGCTCACACTGCATGTCAAAAAACATATCGGACTCAGCGCTAAGAGATAGTACTGGTTTGAATCGTCAATCTGGAAGATGAAGAAGAACTTATTATTATTATTTGCACAAGCACAGTGTGTGACCCTGGTATATATTCTCATAGCTCTGCTTCAATGGCAGGACCTGCCCTTCTGAGGGCCGGCTGAATTTGAAACAAGCTTGATTTTCTCCCTATCTTACGATTCGGGAGGTGCTCATGAGATGCTCAGAAAAACCTGAGCATCTCGTTGTTGAGCCTTGGTTGTGGGTGTATGTGCTTTACCTTTCTCCTCCCCAGGGTGTGTTTTGGCAGGATGAGCTCCAAGCTGATGCCACTTCGCTGCAATCAAGGCAGTATTTATATTTACATATAAAGCCTTAAATGGCCACGCTCCATCTGATATCAGAGATCTGGTTGTTCCTTATGTTCCTAACAGAGCACTTCACTCTCAATCTGCAGGTTTACTAGTGGTTTCTACAATTTCTAGAGAGTTCCTAGTAATTTTTGTAGTAGAATGGGGGGCAGATCTTTTAGTTATCAGGCTCCTCTCCTGTGGAACCAACTACCAGTTTTAGTCCCCTGGCATCCTCTTCCACAACATCTTCGTCCCCGCTTTCCTCCTCTAAATAAAAAATGGATGATGGAGGAGACTCATCCACGACCTCCGACACTAAACTCTCCTCCTCTTGCATGTTTCCTCTGTCCATAGCGTTCCTTGACAGCGTCGTTTCTAAGTCACCAATTTAGTGCTACTTGGTCCCAATGGAATTTCCCATTGGGAACCTGCTAGCGCTAAGTTGCTAACTGGTTAGCAAGATGCTTCCGACAAACCGGCCACAATCAAATATGCTCGCGAACCTTCAGCCACAACAATCCTGCCCCCTTGATAAACGACTACTAACATTCACTTTATTCACTAGTGTAAAGTCGGGCACGACTCCGGAGAATTCGGAAATGCAACGGTTGAAACGGCAGATTCCCTACGACTTTAAGGGTCTGGGTTTAAGGAATTAGATGGTTCTTACTAAAATTCTTGCTAATTTTCCATATGTTTAATCATCAATTTGAAGTGCAATCAAAATGCCTTTTTTTATTTAGCATGCAGAAACTTTCAAAGTTATTTCTACATAAATGCAGTTACAAATGAGAGGTTTCGTAAACTATGTTCTGTGTGAAAGTGTCAAGGGATCTTTCTTTATTTTCCAATTGAATAGATTGATTATCTTCCAAGGGGTTTATGCACCTTAAAACTCTCTTTAGTTTTGCAGTCTTTGCACCATGGCAGCGGTCTGTCAGGTGCAGCTTGTACCGTCAACATGCAAACTCCATTAAGAAAAATTCACTTGAGATTTAAACCCCAAAGCCTCCTGTGAGGCGGTGATACATTAACCTGACTCCGCCAGATGGATTTGCTCCGCATATCCATCTGGAAACCTTCCGTTGAAGTAATTTTGGGAAGGGGCGAAAATACTGGTTAGCTGATTGGCCTATGTTGGTGATAGACGGGCCAAATAAACCAATCAGATCAACGAAGCATATGACGTACTAACAGAGCGACGACGAAGAGGAGCCAATTGATAGATCAAACTCTTGCCGAAACCAGTCGGGAGAAGAGCGAAAACATGTTTTCCTCTGAGAAAAGCCTCCAGAGCAGTGTTTTGCTCTTCTTTCAGTGAAGAAATACTCTGTAATTCCTATAAAACTTGCTCGATAGCCACGCTAACGCTAGTTTCATCGGAAGAAGCCGCCATGTTCTTTAGACTGAACTGTCGCGCTTCTCGTTGCGTCACACCTCAACCCGCCTCAAAGCCAACGCTTATTGGACGTTCGTTTGGTAAACTGCTCCAAATTTTCTTTAACGGAGAGTCTCCAGACTGATCAGCGAGGGAAATCTTGAAAGCTCGCGAGATCAGGATGGTCTCACGAGGCTAGTGATACATCACCTCATGGCCCAAAACTACTGGGTTACAAAAAGAAAAAACTTAAAAACTAAAAGATTTTTGAATACCAATACCTTACATTTAAAGCCATGGCCTAAAATAAAGGGTTTAACTGTTGTCTGTAGCTATAAAACAGAGTTTTATTTGCACTGAAGTTACAAGGACAATTTTCTAGGCCACTGAAGCCCCTCTTTAAAAGCAACAAACCGAAGGCTGTGACACTGGGTAATTAGTTGTGTTGAGTAGAAAGAAAAGGCATTAACTGATCAGCCTGTGTGCTCTGCTGCATTTTCTTTGGCCCAAATTGCGAGTATGAATGGAAGTGGTAATGCTACAAGTGTAAGTGGTACTCAATTTAGGTTATGAATAGCTATAAAACAGCTGAAAAAAAAGAGAGCAGTGAGCATTAAGGGTGGGCTTTTGCTTTTATGAAATGTCACATAAAGATCAGCCCCCTCCAGACTCCAGTCACTTTTGAATAGTCCTTAAATCACCGAACGGAAAGTGGTAATTGTTGAACCGCTTTCTCATTTTCCCCCCTTTTCCTCTATAAAGCGGGCTTGTTGAAATGTTCTCTTTGTCCAATGCCGTTTCTTGGTAAAACAATCTATGCTGAAGTCAGGGCCTGTGGTCGTTAAGTCAGCCTGGCATGCCGGGTTTGCTTTTATAGGTGGCAAAAGCTACTAATCCTTCAGTCCAATATTTACTTAGTCCAAGTTATGCTTTCCTGGACCGTAGCTATGCATCTCCCCTACATGCTGCTTATATATTCCTGGCCCTTGATGTATTCCTGGCGCAGGAAACAACTTTTAGTGCCCCGCAAGGGCTGAGCGAGAATTGACAGTGTGTGCCAGAGTGAGACCGAGAGGTAGGGGGGGCTGTTTTAGTTCCACTGTGTTTGTAAGGTCACTCAGAGTACATCTGTATGGAGTGGGAACTCGCTCGCTTTCACTGTCACAACCACTCACAACAGCCATCTGTAATGCTGTTATGTGGAGCACTGTGTCCCTTTGTCCCTTACACGGACGTGCACGCACGCACGCGTGAGCCCGGGCGATGCGTAACCTTTCACACAACAACAAGAGGACCAGCACAAACACACATTAACGTAACGCGCAGCCCTAATTGCGAGAGCATGTGTTTCTAATGAAAAAGTTGTTTTAAGGGTTTTATTCGGCTCGGTTGTCAAACAATTCGGCCGTGTTTTGAAAATGTAATTGTGGGGACTGTAAGAGTTTGGAAACCAAACCAAAACATTGCAGCCATCCCGGGCTTTTCTAATGTTTCTAATTTGTTGAAATATGCCGAGCGAATGACAAAAGTGAGGGAGTCCCGACCAGCCAAGAAAAACATATCAGAGGCAGGGCCCGTGTGGAAACACAGAGACCCTTTTTAGAAACATGATCAATGTAACCTTTGTTACAGGAAGGAGGAGAGGCGGCCATGGAGGAAGGGTGGAGGAGGCAAAGGAGACAACATATATAGACACTAGGTTCATGTTTGTGTACATGTTTATTTATCACTATATCCACATTGTGCAGCGTAGATTTTTTTTCCCCCCTTCATTATTGACCACATACAGAAGAAGAAGCTTTGTTGTGGTGAAGAGATGATTTTCTCTCAGAGCAAATATGTTCAGGGACCATTTCCACAAACTGTCAAATGCCTCCAGGAAGAATAGGAGAATTTAATTGTTTACAGATGGAAACGATATCTCTGCTTCTCTCCTCGGCTGGACTGAGGAGGATGTGTACCCCCCCCCCACCCCATTCAGCCCACCCTTATCCCACACTTCTAACCCAAAACTAACATACAGGCTGAAAGTGGGCTGAGAGGGAGAAAAAGGGGGGAGAGTGAAATTCATATGGTTGCAAAGGATTTCTTCTTTTTCTTTTTTCTTTTTTATCCCTGCTGCTCCCCGCTTCGCTGTCTCTCCCCACATATCTGTTTCTTCGAAGAATAACATACAAACCCTCTATGAAAGGATTCATGGTTTATTAAACCTGAGGTCCTTTTCCTGTTTCAACACTGAGAAGAAAAAATAAATACCACAGTTTGTTTTTTCTCCCTCTGGCTTAGTCCTCTATTTATCTCTCTATCTTTTCCCCCTAATTTCTCTTCTCCATTTCTACTCTTCTACACTTCTCCTGTCCGTCAACAGTCTTTGACTCAGTCTCGCTTCATTTGAAGAGTCAAAGACTTGAGAGGGACTCGAACCGCAGATCTAGACTCCCATGAAGAACTTTTGTAATGCAGGGCAGAAAGTGAATCTGTTATCATAGTTCATCTAAGTTTATACATTTTCCCATGTGAGAATTGTTTGGCAAGATCCTTAAAAAAGTAACTACTTACAGTTACTACAGTAGTTACTTCACCAGAAGAGCAACAAGTTTGTATACACTGCAAAAAATCTAAATCTAGATAAGTAATTTTTTCTTAAAATAAATGCATTTGTTCTTGAATTGAGGAGGTAATAGATACATTTTGCCAATGGAACAAGACAATTAACACTTAAAGGAATAGTACACCCAAAACATGATTAGCCTTCATTTTCTACTCACCCCCATGCTGAACAACACTCTGGAGTACTTTTTTGATATCTCAAATGCATCTGGAGATCTGGGAGGCTTCTTGCTGTCTGCTGACGTTCAAATAATGGAGGTCTATGGCGCCCGAGGCAGAAAGGTCCATAAAAGTCCACCAAAAACGTGTCAATATTCCTCCATACTGCTCGTCCAATGTATTCCAAGTGTCCTGAGTGGGTAGCGTCCATAATTTACTCGAAACGAAGTCATTTAGAATGTTTTTAGAGCCTAAACAGTAGTGTATAGGATTTCCTAAAAGCGCGTTCACGAGTCTACGGAAACCGCGGCAGACCAAACCAGATGAAAGTGCGCATTCAGCTCGGCAAAGAACTCCTGCTCTTCCTCAACACTGAAGTCCTCAGACATTTTTCTTTCGTTGTTTCTTTCTTTGCACAGGTAAACAGCACATTTCTTCTTCTACGCTTGCATTATCGGCAGAGCAGACGCTGAATGCGCACTTTCATCTGGTTTGGTCTCCCACGGTTTCCGTAGACTCGTGAACGCGCTTTTAGGAAATCCTATACACTACTGTTTATGCTCTAAAAACATTCTAAATGAATTAGTTTCGAGTAAATTATGGACGCTACCCACTCAGGACACTTGGAATACATTGGACGAGCAGTATGGAGGAATATTGACACGTTTTTTGTGGACTTTTATGGACCTTTCTGCCTCGGGCGCCATAGACCTCCATTATTTGAATGTCAGCAGACAGCAAGAAGCCTCCCAGATCTCCAGATGCATTTGAGATATCAAAAAAGTACTCCAGAGTGTTGTTCAGCATGGGGGTGAGTAGAAAATCAAGGCTAATCATGTTTTGGGTGTACTATTCCTTTAAAACATGAAAACACAATTGCATCGTCTTATTTTAAGTGCATATTATCTAATTATCTTATTTTAAGAGTAAAATTACACATTCCATTGGCAAATTATCTCATTAACCTACTCAAATTAAGGCTGAATACACTTAATTCAAGAAATTTTTACTTATTTCTAGATCGTTTTTGCAGTGTAACTCAGTTACTGCTCAGTGATACTAGTTACTTTTTAATGATCTAGAGCAGGGGTCACCAACCTTTTTAAGGCTGACGGCCACTTCATGGGTACTGAATCATAGAAAAGGCTACCAATACTGACCTATTCAATTCAGTTTATTTCTATAGCGCCAATACACAACACCTGTCATCTCAAGGCACTTTACAGTTCACCAGATCATCCAGTCAGATTGATTCAAAGTTTTCTATCTAAGGAAAACCAGTTGATTGCATCGACTCATTGACTCTTCAGCAATCCCTCACAGCAAGCATGCTTGTAGCAACAGTGGAGAGGAAAAACTCCCTTTGAACAGGAAGAAACCTCCAGCAGAACCAGGCTCAGTGTGAGCGGCCATCTGCCGAGGCCGACTGGGGTTCAAGGAGACAGAAGCAGACATAGAAAAAGAAGCATAGATACAAAAGGCAACTGTCAACCAGCTCCACAGGCGGCCCCGTCCAGGAAACACACAGCCAGGCAGACGAGCTCAGAGCCAGCTACCGTGTCAGAGGATGAAGATGACTGGAAGACATCTTCTGCCTCCATTTATCTGCTACTAACAAATTTACTGTGTTGAATTCATGTTAATGTAGATTTAAAGACATTTCAATTAGTGGAAAAAATTTAAGGGGGGAACATAAAAAATAAGTCTAATCAACCAAAACTTTCGTGACCCCCATGCAGTACCTCTGAGGACAGCCTAGGGTTCGCGGACCCCCTGTTAAAGACCGTAATAATAAGTACCCTTTGACCTTTAGACTCCAAACTTTCCGCACCCTAACATCTTTACTCCTTTCTTTATAATTTTCTTTTCTTCATTTCTTCCAGTTTTCCATCTCTTGGACACCAATCCGACCCACAGACCATTAAAGCAGAGTGTGTGTGACTGGTGAATGGGTCCCACTAGTTTATGCCCTGTGTCTGCTCAGTCAATGTGTTTGTTACAAAGAGGGCAGGCAAGGATAACTCAGGGTAATGTATTTTCCTGAGCGCTGTGCCCTGACAGTCCCCCCCCCCCCCCCCATCGCTGGCGTCGGCTCATTCATTACTGCTAATTTGACATGTTTACGGACCCCCCTCCTAACATTACATACTTAAGGCAATTGACTGACCTTAAATGGAAACACCTACAGCCGAGCGGCATGTCAATACCAGATGAGGATGTGTGTGCGTGTGCGTGTACCTGTGAGGCGGTGCATCAATACTGAGTTAGCGGTTAATCTAGAGGAGCAGGTGAGTTATGTTTCCACAGACGGGTTCAAGCATTATCCGTGTAAGTGTCTGTAATGTAGCTAAAAGGGTGAACAATTCAGAAAATAATGCCAGACAAGTGGGGTGGTGAGTGTTGGTGTGTGCGTGTGAAGGAGATTAGGCCTTCAAGAGGTGATATCTGTTTTGATTTCACCCAGGCTCTGTAATTTCCCATCCGTCTGTTTGTGTTTTCCCCATATTCAGCACTTAAATACAGAGCTGTGTCATTAAATGGCCAATCTTGCGTTTGTCTCTCACTGATACACAACATTAATCACCAATTAGCTTGTCCTGTGACTGGCAACCTCTCTCATTAGAATATGATAGAATATAATGGTACTTAATGATGCTTGGGAAACATAATTAAATGACTGAGCTGTAGAACATGTGGAGGAACCGCGGCGCATCAATCAACGACGACCCCGTCAATCCAGCGCTCGTCAGAATGTTGGCTGTGTGTGCGCAGGGTTGACAAACTGAGGTGTGTGCATCCGCTGAAACCACTGGCCTCTGTCGTGACCTCATTAGGGAGAAATGAAGGGTGGACGTGTCGCCATCACAAGATAGCGCCACGGCTTCAAAGTGTGAATGACATTAATATGGCTCTGTCTCTGCCTCCAAAGTTAATGTCAGATGTAGCTGAAGATAAATACATAAAAAAGGGCCATTTCCCCATGGTTCTGGCTTCTACTTCTAATTAGCATGAGAATGGATGAATAAGATAATATACACTGCCTTTCAAAAAGTATTCAAACCCTTTACTGCAAAAACTAAAAATAAGTACAAATTTCTTAAAATAAGTGTATTTTAGTTGTAAAAAAAGATTATTTCCAAATGGAAAGCGCATTTTTGGCCTTAAAAGAGGATAATTAAAAATTCGCACTTGAAATAAGACAATGCACTTTTCTTTCCTTATTCCTTATTTTAAAATTTTAAAATTTCCATTGACAAAGTGTGTCTCTTATCGGCTTAATTTAAGAAAAAATGCACCTTTTTCAAGAAAAACTAAAAAAAGATTTCACTTTTTGCAGCGTTGGAGATTTTTACATGCGCTGGAATTGTTATGTATAGTCAATGATAATTAGAATAATTCATTGATTTCATTTCATCTTTTACAAATTAAAATGGTGAACAGGCCCATGTTTTTATCCCCTCCTTAACTTTGATATCCCTAATATAATAGTTTTTATGTCATCTAATGTCTGAATAACTTCACCCTTTGTATCATTTCCTTTAAATGTACATCCAGCTGCTCTGTGAGGGCTTTAGATGTTTGTCAAAAATATTAGTGAACAAAACAGCATCACAAAGAACAAAGGAAAAAGCACTAAATTAAAAAAGCAAAAAAACTTTGAACTACGTGAAAGGAGTGGGACATTCACTGGTCACACTGGAGAGGATCTGCTAGAGGACATATTTTAATTCTGTTCTCCTGTCACGTTTTGGTTGTGGTTTGGAGGACCCAAATGCAGAGGCAGAGAGGCTAAGGTGAATTCTTGTAGAGAATCAAGGGAAAACACGCACAAGGAGCCAGGGAGAGACGAGGTGAGAGGAAAATGGCGACGAGAGGACCAGCAACAACAAGGAACCAAAAAGGAGTGAGAGCAGAGGGAGAGCATATGTAGCTGACAGACAATGGCAGGGCTAACGAGCTGACAAGGAGCAGGTGTGAGAGGAGACAACGAGGGAGCCAAGGGGAAAGGAACACACACAAGAGGGCAACAGAGGAAAACAGAAAAACCAGAGAACTAAAATAAATCTAGAAACTATAGCATAATAAGAATTAAACCAATAAAACTAGAAAACAAGGAGCAAAGTAAAGCACAATATAACCAAAACCATGACATCTCCATGTTTTGTTTTGACTTATGACAGACTGAGAAGAGATAAGATAAGAGAAAATAGACTTTATTGATCTCACAGTGGAGAAATTCACTTGTCACATCGGCTCAATAGTCAAAAAGAAGGTGCCAAAAGGAGGAAAAGGTGCATGAGGGTATATAGAGTGCGTCCACATATATATATATACAGCTGAAGTCTCTTATTTAATGGGATTATTGCACAGGGTTACTGCACAGTGTATTAAATGGGTATTTATATAAATAGCTATATACATATACACTGCCTGGCCAAAAAAAAAAAAGGTTGCCACCAAAAAAAAAGGTAATTCACTCTAATACTTTGTTGGACCGCCTTTAGCTGTGATTACGGCACGCATTCGCTGTGGCATTGTTTCGATAAGCTTCTGCAATGTCAAAAGATTTATTTCCATCCAGTGTTGCATTAATTTTTCACCAAGATCTTGCATTGATGATGGTAGAGTCTGACCGCTGCCCAAAGCCCTCTCTAGCACATCCCAAAGATTCTCAATGGGGTTGAGGTCTGGACTCTGTGGTGGCCAATCCATGTGTGAAAATGATGAGTCATGCTCCCTGAACCAGTCTTTCAAAATTTGAACCCGATGAATCCTGGCATTGTCATCTTGGAATATGCCTGTGCCATCAGGGAAGAAAAAGTCCATTGATGGAATAACCTGGTCATTCAGTATATTCGGGTAGCCAGTTGACCTCATTCTTTGAGCACATACTGTTGCTGAACCTAGACCTGAGCAACTGCAGCAACCCCAGATCATACCACCATCCCTACAGGCTTGTACAGTAGGCACTAGGCATGGTGGGTGCATCACTTCACCTGCCTCTCTTCTTACCCTGATTGGCCCATCACTCTGGAACAGGGTCAATCTGGACTCATCAGACCACATGACCTTCTTCCATTGCTCCACAGTCCAATCTTTATGCTCCCTAGCAAATTGAAGCCTTTTTTTCACTGATTAGTGGTTTTCTTACGTCTACACAGCTGTTCAGTCCCAATCCCTTGAGTTCCCTTCGCATTGTGCGTGTGAAAATGCTCTTACTTTCAGTATTAAACATAGCCCTGAGTTCTACTGTTATTTTTCTTCGATTTGATGTCACCACACGTTTAATTGATCGCCGATCATCATCATTTAGGATTTTTTTCCAGCCACATTTCTTCCTTGAAGATGATGGGTCCCCACTATCCTTCCAGTTTTTAATAATGCGTTGGACAGTTCTTAACACAATTTTAGTAGATTCTGCATCTCTTTAGATGTTTTCTCTGGTTGATGCATGCCAATGATTTGACCCTTCTCAAACAGACTAACATCTTTGCCACGACCACGGGATGTGTCTTTCGACATGGTTGTTTAGGAAATGAGAAGCAAGTCATTGCACCAGTTGGGGTTAAATAACTTGTTGCCAGCTGAAAGATAATCGCCCATGCAGTAGTTATCCAATAGGAGGCTCGTACCTATTTGCTTAGTCGAATCCAGGTGGCGAAATTTTTTTGGCAAGGCATTGTGCAGAGCATTGCTGCAGCACCAATGAAATACTAGAAAGTCAGACGGTGGCCATTGATGCAGCTATTAAATACATTAACCCCTCAATGTGCTGTAATGTCTCATGGAAAACGGTAAGCTCAGAGGATAGCGAAAAAGCATTGGTAACACGGGTAGCACTGTTAGCTAGGACATGCACTCAGGTCTATCACCAGATTACTTCCTGAGCTTTAGTGAACTCTGTAACGGTCAGACTGTTTTCCCAGAACAGCTCCAGTTTTATCCCACCTCGAATCTATTTAATTTTCTATACGTTGACCTAATTCTCTTTTTCTTCGCAACTACACTGGGAGTTTCACACCCGCTCGCCTTCATAGCTTCAGCTTGTCGACCAATGCACCAGTGTTGTGCCTGAACGCGTTCATTGAACGAAAGTTCATGAACTCGTTCATATTTTGGGCGAACGTGAACTGAACGTACTGCATTACTGCCTGTTGAACGTTATTGTGAACTCGTTCATTCTGGTGTCTGTGAACGGCACGCTCTCTCAGTTGAACTCCTTCAATAGGTTGCCAGATTTCTATAGAGCCTTCCAGGCGAAACCCCGGCTAAATCACACCGTAAACAGGCCTTAATATGTAGCGGGAAAAACACCCAATCTGGCAACACCAGCTACCAGCGTCGTAGCCTACAGCCGCGTGCGTCATCAAAACAAAATGCAGCGTGGAAGCCACAGCAGCATGGAGGCGACCGTGGAGGCGACAAAGCAGCAGTATGATCACTTAAAACAGTTTTATGATCAGGTGGTCGGTGAGGATGATGGCAACAATCTTACATTTCTCTGCAAACTTTGCCCGCTGGCTTTCAATAAAAAATATCCGCACTTTAGTAACCTCCAAAGCAAATCTGAAACGGCATATGTACTGAAATGGAATTTCAAATGGAAAAAAATATTAAAATAAAAAAAACATTTGCACCTTAAAAACTACTTTCCTGTTTTTCTTTTTATAATTACTCATAAAAAAGACCATTCAAGCAGCACATTTTTCCTGATGTTTTTGAGAATATACTGTAGGGGTGAAAGCTGCAGCTGCTACTAGTGTGAAGTGAATGGACAGCAACAAAGCGTTAAAGCAACAATGGGGAAATGCTGTCCCCTCAATGCTAATGTAAACCCTGGTTGGATAAGGATTCAAAACTGGATATGAAGATGAAATCTGACGCACAGTTTCAGTGTTACAACTGATACAATAATTGCTGTCTGTGGTTCTACAGTAGGCTATGGTGGAATTGAGCAATATATGAAAAAAAAAAGAATTATGAACTAGTTCATTTCTTGGAACTGTGAACTTAGTTCAAAATTTTGAATTATGAACTATGAACTGAACTAGTTCATTTTAAAATGTGTGAACTGAACTTTGAACTAGTTCACGTAGAAAGAGAACTTTCCCAACACTGCAATACGCAGTTAGCTAATCCCAGTCACATAATATTGTCTTGGTAAATATACACAGAAAAACTATATTTACTAATAAAAACAAAGCTTAAAATGCAATATAACAAATAAAAGTAAAAATAGTTTATGCAACTCGCACGAGTTTCTGGCAGATGAATTGAAAAAATGTCAACTAACATGATATGTGACATTACAGCATATTAATCAGTAATGGTCCAATTAAAACTCAGATCTAAACCAAACTGACTTTGAAGGTATATAAGTTGGGTTGTAAAGCACGTATAATCTGTGTGGAAAAATAGCAGCTCGTCACGTCTGGAGCACTCATACTCTGTGTGACTTTTCTACAATTCTTTATGCACCTTTTTCGAAGCCCCTTTATGCTGTTTAGGAGCAACAGTCATTCCTTTCTAGTATTTTTTCACAATCTGTTGATAGTGGTGGTATGTATGAGCTGAATCAGAGAAGGTCTCTAGATGTCTACATTTGCAAACCCTCACCAATAGGAGCTCCTGTTTGTGTGCAGTGTTTTCCTGCACGGATAAGACCACGTATTTACAAATGTTTCTAGGTGCGCAGTGTGGAAATTCTGTCAGTATGGACGCCGTGCACAGGGGCATGGTAGCCAAAAAAGACGTAATTTGAACCTCCTGGACATCTCAAGCACAAACCAAGCTTTGAAAGATCAATGTCAAGAAGTTCAAAACTATTTGGGCATACTGTTACTGTTGTTACTGTTATCATGAAAGGTGGATGCATAAAAAATTATGCCCCAAAATTGTATTTGGGGCATGAAATCTGAATATTTAAAAAACAAAGCAAGAATAACTAGAAAAAGCTGTTTCGCAGAAACAGCAAAGTGGGAATGCTTTTTTTGCTGAATGAAAAGAGAAAAATTAGCTAAAGCAACTGTGAGAAGGAAAAGAAGCACAAATTAGCCGAGGAACATATGAAAATGTGAAAGGAAGTCATCAGAAACTTCAAAGTGCAGAAAACAATTGAATCATCTGAAGATTTTGTAGGGTAGAATCATCTGGCAGTAAAATGGCAGAAACAGACTCATCTTAAAAGCTGCACATCCAAACCATACATGATATCAAAAAATGTGTTCAACGTGGACACTAGAAGGGTCTAAATGTAATGTCTCCCAAGTTTCTAGAAAAAGTTCTCAAGAAATTTTGAAGGGGGGCCACCTACTTTCCAGAAACATGTCAGGCGTGTTATGAATTAGCAGCAAACAGAAAAGCTTAATTCCTGTCCAGAAAGAGAGCAGAATGAAACCAAAGTTCTCAGCATAGGCTGAAAAGTATTAAATTAGCTGAATCAGAAAATAAATTACAAAGAAAAACTTGAATCTTATTTGGTTGAAGAAAAAATGAGTAGCTCAAGGATGGGAAGTAAAATGTTGAGGAAGATGGTATTGAATAAGTATCAAAATTTAGAAATTGTGGAAATGTCAAGACTTGGCAGAACAATTTGAAATGATTTAAAATGTGTTGGTTGATCAGCATAAAGAAAACAGTGTCATCCTTAGAGGATTGAAAATCTACAAACCTATGTGCAAGACTGACCATGACAAGCAGAGGAAGGACAAAGAGAGAAGCTTATAGAAAGAGAGCTAATTTCACTTAAGGAGCTGAATTTGTCAAAAACTTTAACCTGCATGTTACGAGCCGCTGTGTTGATGACAGCACCGTTGGCAGGCTAAGGCTGCTTGTTACGAGGTTAGCAGATGCTTTATTACAGTGTAAATCTTAGAACCTGATTAAGAAATATGCACTGAGGTGTGTGGTCAACAGGCCTTGGTAGTGTAATTTGAAGAAATTGGTTGAGTTTGGGTCATAGCTACGAGCCATATGGCACAATGAATGAGTGTGTGTAAGGAAGAGGCTTTTATTTTGTAGAGTCCCTTTAGTCTTATTTTGAAAGTCTAACATGGATGTGTGTCAAGGGAAGGGTCATGCCCAGCAGTTATATAGAATCCATTTCTAAATATGAAATCACTCGTTTTCCATGTTATTGGGTGAATAGATGCTGTATTAGAGCGTAAATGGGAGACTTTTATTGTGAAATTCGCCCCGGGGTATGTTTTGAAAAGGTCCCTAAAGTCTAATAGAAACAAGCTGGTAGAGTTTGGGTTATAATGCTGAGCCATTTGCATCAATTAATACGTGAGCATAATATAGAGGCTTTTATTGTGTAGGGTCACTGGAGTCTTATTTTGAAAG